>NW_003547347.1:1940-8057 GCF_000090795.2 Amphimedon queenslandica | reverse complement strand
GGAAGTAACAAAAATGAACATTTTGAAGGCTTATATCTCAGTGAAAAAATTTTTCAGACAATGGGAGTTGGAATACATCATTATTATGGTCAGGCAATCATATTAAGCCAATAAAATAAATACTGTTTATTTTAAAATTTTTACCGTGATTTTAATTTTACTGAATTAGAATTTTGCAACAATTAGATTACCCGTATAATTACATGCTACATTCAATAATACATGAAAAAGTCTTATTTACTAAAAATTAAATCACAGCACAATTTTAAAACTCAAAAATTTTCTACCGCACAAATTTCCTGATCTACGGTACCCCAAAAATACACCAGACTTACAAATGTACCCTTTAAAGGTGCATGTACATGTACAACTTATAGGTTAGTATAAATTATGATTTAAGACAGGCCCTCATTATACATTATAGTTAGAAATGTTATAGTTAGGCCTCATTATAGTTAGAAATGAAATAAGGAGGTCCCAATGTACATACATACATGTACAATGTACATGTACTTGTATCGCTTATACTTATATCATACAGTACATGTCATACATGTAACTCACACAGAATTCTTTGAGGCTCTCTTCCATTTCATTAGGAGATGAAGCAGTGATGATGTCAGTTAGTAATGTCTTTATGAGTCCACAGAACACCTCGGGTTGATGAGCTGCTGACGAGGCACTCGTAATCTCCCCTTGATAGCCAGCATCAGCTATTAGCTATAATAAAGGAGATACATACATCCATGTACATGTACATGCATATACAGTACATGTAGGTGTAAATATCTCACATGTACAAATGTATAGTAACTGTAACAGTAATTGAAATACACAAATAGATGTAGAGTATAACTGCAATAAAGCTGCATACACATACATATACATGTACTATTTTAGGACAAGAAAAATAAATGTAGGTAAAAATATGTACATGTACATGTACATACAGTCATTTAAGGGAGAACAAAAATGGAAACACATTAACACAATTTCAACAAAATTTGAGACTCCTCATCTACTGTTCTTGTAAAAAATTACAATCACAATATACTCATTCACAATAATACTCATTCACTCATAAAATTTAGCATGCAAGGTGGTGAAAACAAACTTAAAAATTTACCGTATAGCGGGAAATTTTGGAGGGAGTAAAATTTGGTGAATTGCTATCAAAATGCCAATTTGCCAAAATTTAATTCCCCCCCAAATTTCCTGCTATATGGTATATACACTTGTTAAAATGACGGTAACTCAAAAATTTTTAATTGGATTCACTTCAAAATTTCGACATAGCATAAGGACATAAATATGCATCAGAAATTTTGGGCTGATTTTGGAACCATTTTTCGGAAAAAATATGGGCTATTATAGTACTGGGTGATTTTCAGAAATTGGCTAATTTAAAAAATGGCCATAAGTCAAAAATTTTTAGTCAAAATCACCTCAAAGTATCAAATTTCTACACAGCAATAAGGATATCTATGTGTATCAGAAAATGTAATAAAAATTTGGGGTAATTTCGGAGCCATTTTTCAGAAAAAAGCATGGTCTATAGTACAGGGTATTTTTCAGATATTGGCCAATTTTTAAAAATGGCCATGACTCAAGAATTTTTAGGCGGCATCACTTTAAAATTTCTACATACATGTACATGTAGCATAAGTCATAAGGACATCTAAACACATCCTAAAGTACTACTCCAGATGTATTAGAAGATAGATAACTTTTAATAAGAAACCCAGAAATACATGTACATGTACATGTATGGTAGTGAAACTTAGGAATACTTTTATACTATTACACTAGTTAGATTATCAATAATAATAAAATATATCAATGAATTTATACCTAATCCCAATACATGTAGGATTTGACTCAAACTTTTATATATATGCACATGTACATGAAGTACATTACAATATACATGCATCTACGACATGCAATAAAAATTGAGAGCTACAATGTAGTTTTAAAAAATTTGACTAGTAAAATAAGTGATTCAAACTTCCCACATAACAGTACATACCGTATGGCAGGTTATTTTCGAGGATAACTAATTTCGCGAATTTCTTGGATTTTTCAAGATTTGCAAAACTAAATTCCTTGAAAATCAATTTAATACAGTACAAGATGGCAGATTAGTGGAAATTCACAAAAATTAATTCCGCAAACCTCCGGATACTGGTCATTCGCAAAATTTATTATCCTCGAAAAAACCTGCTATATGGTAGTAAAAATTTTACAGTGTGATAATCAAAATTAATACCGTAGGCCGGGTTTTGATTGCGCATCTAATAGATTGCGAATTCGGAAGAATAACTAGTTTGCGTTTCCAACATTTGCAAGATGCTAGCTTAGCTACATTCAAGCCACACTCACAACTTAATTAATTGTTTTGTTTTTCTCCTTTGCTATCTAAAGCTACTGCCGCCATAGCTTGATTAACTTCCTTCAAGATGTTTGGGAGCATTTGGACTTGACTAGACGAGGTAATTTGGGCTGAAAATATCATAAGATACCACTCGTGATGCTGTCAGTAAAAGAATCTCGCAATCAAAACCCAACCTACTATTAGTATGAATGTTCTAGGTTTGAAAGGACATACATGTACTGTAAAAGCTACATGTAGCTAGGGGCCTCCTTCATTTTATTTAATAAACAATAGATGCTTTGGTGCGGTCATTATAAATCTCTTTAAATTGCTGTTTTAAGTCAAAACTACCATGTGGTCAGGGGTATACCGTATCTAAAGCAGGTTTTTTCGAGGATAATAAATTTCACGAATGACCCATATCCGGAAGTTTGCGAAATTAATTTTCGCAAATTTTCACTAATCTGTCATCTTGTACCGTATTAAATTGATTTTCAAGGAATTTAATTTCGCGAATCATGAAAAATCCGCGAAATTCGCGAAATTTGTTATCCTTGAAAAAAAAACCCACTATACGGTATAGCTACATTTGTACATTGTATATGTCATAAACAAATAACACTTATCTGAAACATAAACACATGACAATTTCAATCAAAACTGAATTTTAAAAAATTGGCCAAAAGACCCTGTAGGGTATATATGTACATGTATTTTATCAGGAATGGCTAAATTGAATTTTTAATGAATTTCTACAGTTGATTCAAAAAGTTAGACAGAGAGAGTCTTTGAAAAACTTATTAAAACAACTGTAGCCACAAGTTTCGAGGCAATAAACTTTCGTGAATCAGACCACAAGTCTTTTTTTGCAAATTAATTTTTGTGGTTATTTTGAAGTACATGTGTTTATAAGTTGATACAAATAATTTTATGGAATTAACTTTTGTGGATACTGAAAATCCACAAAAACAGCAAAATTGTACCCTCGAAATTAAGTGGCTATATGGTATGTGCAGAACATGTACAATGTACATGTACATGTACAATGTTAACATAGTGAGAAGTAAACAAAAGTGTAATGTGATTATGAGCTAACTAGTGAAAGTAAAAGCTTATAAATAAAACAGAAGAGTACCATACACTATACACAGCACATGTACTACACATACACTTTTCTCATAAAAGTTTATTATTTTAAGCTTTACAATAATGTACAGACAGTACCTACTTTCATAGTAAACTTGAGCATCAAGCAGTCAGGATACTGATCTGTTAACTGATAGAAAAGTTCCCTCCAAGTCTGAAAACAAATCATCTCCTCCAGCCACGAAGGGGTCTGGAAAACACTTGAATAATGAGGACAACACAAGACCCTAACTCACAGATCCTTCCTCAGTGAATATGAGATCGGCTTTCTTTGGATCAAAATCTTTAATGATTAATGTCTTGATGTGTTCTTCTACCAGAGTTTGAATGTCTTTCCTTCTACAGCCTAATGCATTATTAAAAGCTAAGTTCATGTACATGTACTGTACATTGTACATGTAAAGCATATGTACACATGGTTTTTATGAAAAATTAACTTTGGCAACAATTTCAGAAATTTTTTCAGATAAAACAAACTACTCACTGCCAATAATAACTCTGTAACATCATACATGTACATGTACATGCAGAATAAATAAATTGCAACCAAAAAGGAATATTATTTCTTAATTCTTCAACAAAACAAGCAGCATAGAGTTGAGGCATCTACATGCACACAGTATTCAATCTGGTTGGTTTCTATTAAATGTATGCACAGTATAATCTTACCAGCAAAGTGAAGCCAGTCCACTAGTACATTAATCATTAAGGGAAGGCCCTTGTAACCAGATGAAAGGTAACGGATTGCATTAATACTCTCACCACCTAATTCTAAATAACTGAAACAAGATGATAATAATAATAGTGATTCACTGATCTCATAATGTTAATAATACATGTACATATGTAATAATAAAGACATACATGTACATGTACATGCATCAATTAAGACATTAAATGTACATGTACAATGTACACACAAATGTGCATGTTACATGTACGTGTACATGCATTTGCAAATACATGTAATTTAATTAAAGTTTCTATTTCAATGAAGTGCAAGTACATGTAATTCAACAAAAAGTACGTTATGTACATGTACATAAAATACAGTATTTGCAAAATATTTTTAAATAATAAATTACATGTACGTGTACATATACATGTACATGTACAAACGTACCTTAACAAAAATACAATATGCACAAGTACATGTACATAAAATGATTAGTTACTATGAGTAGCCATTAATGTATAAGGTGGCAAACTTGAAACTTTATGGCATTATTTGTTAAGAATTTGATATTTCAAAAGAGGCTAAATGTACATGTATTGAACTCTTAGACCTAAACTACATATACATAATTATGCCCACAAGTCATTAGTGTGACAGTGTTAATAATTTGTGGTCTCATTAACAAATTAAAAATTACATACCACTATTTCTAATTAATGCACACAAATTTTCATAATTAAGTACATGTACATGCCCGTACAATGTACATGTACGTCCCCACCCACTCATTATTTTAATAATCATCACTGACTCTTCGAATGTCTTCAATATTCCTGGTTCTAGGACGGCGTCATCCATTTTTAAAGTGGCAATGTGGTGACGAAGGTATTCGTGATCTTCCTCGATGACGTCATTTGGGCTCTCGTCCTCCAGCTCCTCTGCCTGCAAAATAAATAAGGATAACACGAAGATGTACAGACAAATACGGAACTCACAGGCTCATAATCTGACTCCCCAGAATCACCTGGTGCCTCTGCCATTTAGCAAAAAAGAATATACCTATCTTCTTTTATACTATGTAAGAAAACCGAGTATACGGAGGTATCCGGAATCAGGGAGTATAAATTGAAGTCTCCTCTATAAGAGAAAATGGAGGGATACTAAGAAAGCGCAAAGAAGACGAAGAGTGAAGGGATCCCTTTGAATCTTCTCTTTGAGACTATGGCGACCCCAGAGAATGGGACTAACATGTCGGAGGACCTTGATATTGATGCCCTCATCAATGCCGCTGATGTTGACGAGAAAGATGTTTCCGCGGTAGTCAGTTCTTTACATCAAGAGTTGAATTCTGTTACCAAGGCAAGTGGTGGGGACCTCTCACAAGACAGCGGCCTCGGATCTACTCCTGAGGAGGCTAGTCTCTCTCAGCAACCCGTCACAAGCAACGGGTTTCAACAAACACAAGAGAAAGTAGTTCTCCCGCCTTCGTCCTCCTCTTCTTCTTCCTCCTCGATAACGACTACTACTTCATCTTCTGTCCCTCCTTCTCTCACTCCTGCTCAGCCTGTCAAGACTAAAGGAGAAGTATCAACAAGTATATCCACTGCTACCTCTTCTACTCCCTCATCCTCTTGCCCTAGTCTTACCCTAAACCTCTCTAAGTATTTTCAAGATTCGTCTCCATTTACAGTCAATCTTAATAAACCAGTTCCTAGACGACATGTAGGATGGTTTTAATTCACAATGCGCTAATGTGATCCTGTTTCCAACCCTATTCTGTGTATATCTATGAAAAAATATATGACATGTAAATGTAACTGATGTACATACATGTCAGTACATCTAACTATGGCAATGTGACAGTTACAATAGCAATCATGACCAGACTTACTTTAGATAATTTCTTGTATCTTTAGTCCTA
>NW_003547347.1:0-1008 GCF_000090795.2 Amphimedon queenslandica | reverse complement strand
AACAAGCAACAAGTACTTCAGCATCTTCAAGTAATGATATAATATAACATAATACACTGACTATTATAATAAATACAGGATCTGGACAATTACAAGATAGTAGTAGTGAGACTCAAGTAACTACCAATACTGATGCTACTGCACAAGGTTAGTAACATTAATTATACTCGATTCGATGTCATTACACTATATTATAGGTGTAGTAGAGGTCATAGTTCATCCTGGCTATGAAGCTGAGTTTGATAGAATGGGTGATATGCTTGGTACACTTATTGATGATATTGTTCCTCTCATTAAAGTCTCCATACCATCTGTGGATCACCTTAAAACCTACCTTGGAAGGTGTCGTCGAAGCTTAAAGCCTCAATTAAAAGATGCCAATAGCTTTGATGATGTAATGGAAGTGATTGAGGATGAGTGTTCTATCACTAACGTTGCTCTATTGGAGACTATAGTGAACAAATACTCAATACAAGATGCTGGAGACATGATATTAGCTTATCAGACACACTTGGATGAATTCTGTGAGAACAAACTAACAATGTTTTGTGATCGTCAGCTTAAGAGATTATCCTCTTCTCTCCTCACTTGTGAGACAATCAAGTTTGTTCTGAAATGGAATCCAAGTGAGCATTCTCTCTCCAGTATCAGAGCCCTCCTATGGAAAACGTTCAAGGATAATCAAGTGGAGGTGGTAGTGATCAAGGAAGGGAACTCCATCATTGTTACTTGTTATGCTCCTCATTATCTAATGGAGAGTTTACTAGTGACAGCTAGAGATAACGTTGATATGCTAAAGGAGATGGGATTGATTAGTTTAACTATTGGTTACTATACTGTGTATGATGAACATGCTATTGATAAGGTTAGTGAATGTATGTGTATATAAAGTATACTTTAATATTTGATAGGAAGTGAAAAGTCTAACGAAGAAACTGGAGATGGTAGAGAGTGAAAGAGATGATTTACTTGAGGAAAATGCTAAATTGAAGGGTACAATAGACGCAT
>NW_003547346.1:19402-20587 GCF_000090795.2 Amphimedon queenslandica | reverse complement strand
GGTTTGACTGATACTAGCAGTAGAGGAGCTTGAGCTAGTACCTTGTACTGTTGAAGGAGGAGGAGGAGGAGGAACAGTTCTCAATGAACAATTAATGAGCAATGTAACTGGGTCAACAACACCCACTAGTGGTACAGAGTAATGTAGTGATGGTACAGCACCAGATGATCCATATATTGATATCAAACAAGATGGAGGAACAGGATAATTAGTTTCACCAAAATTATCAACATCACAACGACGCAACTATTAATATACACATACCAACCATCAGTTATACATTATATTGCAGTACTTACTCTACAAGGCTTAAGGTGAGGCTTAATACTCCAACCAGTGAATGGCTCATCTTGAGGTGCATCACATTTCAATTCAATATATGAATAAGAATGAATAAAAGAAAAGTAAACATGTTGATCAATCTCAGCTTGTATGTGTTTCTTCTCAATGAACTATAGAAATGAATATCTTCATGCACATGTACTTGTATAATGTACCTCAATGAGTGCACTCAATTTCTTAGCTGCAGTGAAGGTCACCAATTCTTTAGCTCTTTTCTCCTCATAATAAACCTGTCCAGCGTATGTCATATTCTCTACTATGCCAGTGGAAACAACCATTTTATCTACAAAAATATATTTATAATCATAATAAATTACATGTATTATTCCCAGTGTTGATGTACTTACTATTAAAATCTGAACTAATCTCAGTACAAGGTATTGGAGCAGTTGCTTCTTCATGCTGTGGTTCTTCATGATCCTTTGACTCTTCTACTCTTTCATTATCTTGCTCTTCATTTCCTTCCTCATGTAATGGCTCACCTCCAGTCTCCCCCTCTTCCTCTACTCCCTCATTACTAGTAGACTCTCCTATATAGCGGAATAGATTCAGTTCATTATATACTAGTACACACTCACTCACTCATTACTCACCTTGTCCTCCACTCCTACCTCCTGGTGGATCTTTAGTCTTATCAGAATCACTGGATGAATCACTATTACCATCTTCCCCTTCCTCCTCAGTTTCCTCTTCTGCTTGTTCCTCTTGCTCCTCCTCCTCTTCCTCTGACTCGCCTCCATTAATTGATGACTCTGATAGAAATTTCTCTCCAACAATAGCTACCAAACAGAACTCTTTACGTTGAATGGATCCATACCAACTATCAGCTTTAAACTCTCCTTC
>NW_003547346.1:17377-18822 GCF_000090795.2 Amphimedon queenslandica | reverse complement strand
CTCTACTTGTGATGTCAATTTGGCTATAACTTTGTCTTTCTCAGAAATGAGATTTTGATTGTCGTCTACACAATGAACATATTCTCTCATCTAATACATGCTGTGTGTATAGTTAACTAACCAATAATGATCTGTTTCTCCTTGATATATTGTTTCTTCTTCTCTTCCAATAGTTCAACAACTTTGAGTTTAAGTTTCTCATAATCTTCTACATTAATAGAATATTCACTCATCTAATAATATGTACTGATGATACACTAACCAGTAATAATCTGTTTCTTCTCCTCTACTTGTGTCTTCTCTTCCAATATTTCAGCAACTTTAGCTTTAAGCTTTTCATTAGATTCTATTAAAAAATACAAAGATAGAAAGTATAATAATTTTGTTGCTTAAACTAATTTGCACTGCATGTACAGTAGCCCATAAATACATGTACTATGATTATTGCTAATCATACCATATATGGTAAGCAGAGCTCACTCTATATCAATCTCATTATTTCTAATGCATGGACAATTTGACCTATATTGAGTACAGGATACTATTTCCATACTCAACATTCTCTAATCCACTAGTATTATAATGTAAACAATGTACACATAAACAACAGTACAACACAATAGTACCTAATTCAAGACTTGATTTATTCTTTTCTGCTTGCTCAAGGAGAGTGGTAGCATCATCAAGTTGCTGACTAAGTGTTGCCTTTTCTTGAAGAACCTGTTGCTGCTCTTTCTCTCGATCTTGCTGTATCTGCTCCTTCTCTTTTATTTCTCTTTGAAGTTGTTCCTCATAGAATTCTCTCTCTTTTTGTAATTGCAGACGATCTTGAAATATTTGAAGTAGTTTTTCTGTTCCTAAATTCTCCAAATCACTCAGTATTCTTCTTCTTAGTTGATCTTGATACTGGTCCAGAGGTATTACACTAGTAGACCAATCATTATCACTAGTATATCCTATACAGTAACAAAATAGTGGACAATAAGAAATACACAAATTAATTACACTTAGTTACTATGGTAACCTTATTAATGATGGATTCATGTTCAATCATTGTATGTGTGACCTCTGTCAGTCTACACAGTTAACCACATGAACATATTATTGTATGGGTGCCTTTTTTGAGAGCTGTAATTTTTGCAGATTTCACAATTTTTTGAAGATTAGCAAAAGCTGTACTTCCACAAAAATGAAATTATCACGGTAAAAGATGGCAAACGGTATAAATTCAGGAAAGTTAAATTTGTATAAGAAATACTAAGGCAAATTTGGAAAATAATAATTATTTCATTTACTCTAGCTCCTATTAACATCAGTGTTTCTGTATCTGCAGTCATTATATTTCACTATTGTACATAGCAGGAATGAATTGGTAATAATTAGTATCATAGGTACACGTCAAATGCTCTCATTAAATATTCATCATAAGAATTACTTACTTTATT
>NW_003547346.1:11562-17292 GCF_000090795.2 Amphimedon queenslandica | reverse complement strand
ATCTGGTTAATAAACACAATAACTAACTCACAGTTTATAGTCTGCACAGTGTGTTTATGTAACACAAAGATGACATAATAAAATTAATAATACACAATATATTAATAGACAAGTATACACAACTGAGTGTGTTATTATATCATGTGAGTCCTCAATTAAGAACTTACTAAGTGTCTGCATGTACACACATACACATACACATACTAATGACACACTAACACACATACATGTACATCTATACATGCATACACATATAAAGCTACATGTAAAGCATGCATAATTGCTCACACACATACACACACATGTACATGTTACATGTACACATGATGTACGTGTTAGTACACACATACACATATTAAAACATATGCACACATGCACACAAATACATGTATGTACATACACAATGTACACAATGTATAATAGAAGTTATTTTAATTCCAGCATTGACACTCTATCAATTGTGAATCCATCTTTACACACACACACACAGACACATGTATATTCACACATATTTAGATAAAGAAACAAACACAAAGCACAAAAAGACGCAAACACACATTCACACTAAAAACACACACACACACATACTGAATACCAGCATTATTCATTAGTAGTTTTCACTGAGTATCATAATATGTACATGTACATTACAAACCTCATGAGTTACAAATTTAGTTAATCACTTTATGTTTCATTATCAAGCATCATAATATAATACTTACCAGTTCTTTCCATTTTCTTTTGTTAATGTCCAGTAACCATACATCATAGGCAAGATATCCACCCACCACTAGTAAGTGTGGTCCTGAACTAGTGGTAATCAGTACACTGGAATGACCCCATCTTCCCTCAGGCCATTGTACTGATCCTCCAGGATTAGGTACTTCTAATATATCCTGGAAGAATAATGAAAAAAGGAGAAATCAGCAGTAAGCTGGGTTTAGTCAGAATAATGCAGTTTTGACAGAATATAAATTTCTTTCAATTGAAAATTTAATGGAAATCAACATTTACAATCAAAATTACCCATCCTACAGTATTAACTCACCACTGATGTCTTAGTGAAACTTATCATATACAGTTTATTACTGACACCATTACCAGTAAAGCCTCCGAACATTACCGCAGTGTTATTAGTAACTGGTGTTAGAGTGAAGTCACAAATAGGAGGTGGTCTGTCTCCAGTAACAACAGGAGATATCCATTGATCTAATAATAATGTACAAATATTCATGTACACTTACTTACCACATACACACACATACATTATACACATTCATCATACATATGTATGTGTATATGTGTGTACATTATTATTTATACATACACATCATGCATAGACACACATCACTATCACATGATACACACACACACACAGATACACTCATGTATGGATACACACACCACACCTGTACACATGAAGGAGAGGTCCGGGGGTCTCCTTATTTCAAGATTACTAATCTATTCTGGTACATGTCAGTTATGATTGTTAATGAATAATTATACAAAACTCATGGAACATCGTATGTGGGTAATTTGTGACTCATGTGATACACAACTTTATTAAATTTGATAATAAATAACACAAACCTTCACATACTCATGTCACATTAGCTTATGTATAGATACATGTACATATACAAACATCACACACACACAGATACATGATAATACTCACACACACATAACATGCACATTATAGATACACGTCACATACACACGTCATACATTCATAAATTCTCACATACATTATATACACTATCATACACAGACACATCATAATGTATGTATTAGTACACACACACACACGTCACATATAGACACACGTCACCATCACACACAAACACATGACACACAGAGACACACTAACAAACACACTTAATTATTAACAATCTGTTTTATGTACATTAATATAAATTATTCAGTTGAAATACTCATCAACTATTGTGTATCAATGATGAGAATTACTGACCTGACGAAATCCTGTAATAATGTATCTCATTACATCTCAATTCACCATAAGAATTATTATACTGAGCATTAGGTTGCTTTGGAGGATTGATAGAAGAGTATGCCAGCCCTCCAGTTATTATAAGATAGTCTTCACTGTCAAAATGAGCTGATGCTATTCCACTGTAGGCCTTCTTCATTGGACCATGATCAAAACTAGAAGAAGAGAGTTTCCTCCACTTGAATGAATCCACATTAAAACAATGTAAGCTGTTATGATAACTAACACCATCACGTCCACCGAAATAATATATGTCCTTCCCAATAGCTACTGTTGAATAGGCATAGGTACTTGGTGGTGGGGTACCAGTAGTAGGTTTCTGGTCCCAAGCACCAGTTGGTAAGTGATACACCTCCATCACATCATAGTCTACTCTAGACCCGTACCCACCCCACATATATAGGTAGTCTCCTACCTTTACTGTGGAGTGTCTACTTCTCTCCACTGGTTGATAGTCTATAGAGAACAAGAGGTACCAGTAACAGAGTAACAGTAATATAGTGATGAGTTAGAATAAGGACAGAATACAGAGGAGTAAAGTAAGTGAGAGAGTAAGAGAGACAAAGAATGAATGAAAGAGATACAAAGAGAAGAGAATAGTGGCCCTCACTTTTAGATGCCATTCTTCCAAAATACCAGCTCTACCCAAACTATGCAACATAAGACCACACCCATTTATCCAAAATTCATAAAATGAGTTCCAGTGGTGGTGCCAGTAGAAAATCTCCTGGTGGTTCTACTAGACTCAAACCAAATCCCAACTTCTTCAATTCTCTTAGTCAAAGTGATGGGGTAGGTAAGGAGGGGACTGTACCAGAATCCTTATTGAAAAAAGCTCGTAAAACCGGTTCACTGAACCTGTCAAACAGGTAGGAGGCTGTGTGAGACTTGTAGCATGTTTTTTAATTCACCAAAAATGATTTTTTGATTTTCATTTTTATGACGCATTAATGAATATGTGGATGTATGAAAGTTAGTGGGTGAATGTGTATAATTACAGGGGCATTAGTGTTATTCCTCCTAAACTGTGGAGACTCAATATTGATCCTCCTGATGGTAGTACTGCTTCATTTGATGTTGATGAGAGATGGTGGGACCAGGTGGAACTGACTAGACTGGATCTATCATCTAACGAAATCAAAGAAATATCTGAAGATATTGAAAACTTTAATTGATTGTCAGCGCTTGAGGTGATAATGAAAATATAAGATTTTAAATATCATTATAATACATGTTTAGTGTACATGTATGTATGAATTAAATTGTAATAGCATGGTATACTGCATGCTTTGAGAGAACTCCCTTGAATGTTGTAGATTTGTTTATACGGTTTAGTTTGTTGTTTATTTTTGTATAAAGACTCATAATTATGTTTACATGTTGTGTGTTATTGTTATTATAGGTCCAGTACAATGAGTTAACATGTCTACCTAATAATGTGATCAAACTGGATAAACTATCTAAAATATTTGCAAGGTAAATATTGTATCCACTCTCTACCATATGTACATGTATATCTCTCTCCATGCATACATGTACTTATGTGTCGAATATTAAATTTTATAAATTGACAAAAGTCATTTTAGTTTTGCTTTTTGGCTCATAAGGACATCAGAGAGAGAGAGAGAGGGAGGGATCTCAGCTTTTATTTCATGTGCTCCTCCTATTAGCTATACTGCATGGACAGTATTACCTCAATTTGTCTTCATAACATTGTCCATTAATTGATACATGTACATGTACATGTGTATTTATAGTCATTTTCAGTTAATGATACATGTACATGTACTGCATGTTTTTTTTTTGTTTTTCTTGCTTTTAGCTGCTTCATTGTAGTTAACTTATTAATTTGCTAACTTGATTCGTACACTTTACTAATCCATGAAAACTGTACCTAAGCAGTGGCACACACAATTTGAAGGAAAAGTGATAGAAAAACAGGAAACATTTCCTATCATCATGTACATATGTATTTCTCTCTCCATTTTCTCATTTCCTTACTTGTTTCTTTTCTTTCTTTCCTTTCTTCTTTTTATTTTTTTCCCCTCCTTTTCCCCCCTCCCCTCATTCTATTCCTTTCCTTCTTTCCTTTCTCTATGTATATCTCTCCCTCCCTCTCTTTCTATTATAGTCTCTCCTATATGTTAGGAAGGTTTGAGTCTCTTCATTATCTTCTCTTTGATGTTCTCCTCTTAATTAAATGAATGAGACCTGACATCCTCCGGAAAGGAACAGTATTGGTCCTCTAGTATCTCTTGTATTGAAGAACCAGGAGACCACATGTGACGGCCAACCTCTCCCTCGTCCCTCAAGATCCCCTCGTGACCATACAAGTGAGAGATGATGTGACTTTTGATGATAGTCATGTGATGTTGTGTAGGTAAGGATGAGGAGTGGGTGGAGTGAGGGGAGGTGTGGTAAGAAAGGAAGTTGTGATGATGAAAGCTATGCTACCTCCTGAGTAAGAATATTAATGTCTTTTAATAAATAGGTTAAATATATGTGTGTGACCTAATATTTTTGTTAATTTTTGTTATTTTTGTTAATAATTTGAGCTTTTTCCGACTAATATTTTTGAGTTATGAGCATTTTTAGAAATAGGCCAATTTTTTTTAAAATACCCAAGGCTATAGTCTATACTTTTTTGTAAAAAATGGCTCCTAAATCACACCTCATTTTTATTACATTTCCTGATACATATTGATGTCCTTATGCTGTGTAGAAAATTTGAACCATTTCCGACAAATAATTTTCGAGTTATGAGCATTTTTAAAAATAAGCCAATTTTTGATAAATACCCAAGGCTATAGCCCATGCTTTTTTGTAAAAAATGGCTCTGAAATCACCCCCAATTTTTATAACATTTCCTGATATATATTGATGTCCTGATGCTGTGTAGAAAATTTGAACCGTTTCCGACAAATAATTTTCGAGTTATGAGCATTTTTAAAAATAAGCCAATTTTTGATAAATACCCAAGGCTATAGCCCATGCTTTTTTGTAAAAAATGGCTCTGAAATCACCCCCAATTTTTATAACATTTCCTGATATATATTGATGTCCTTATGCTGTGTAGAAAATTTGAACCATTTCCGACAAATAATTTTCGAGTTATGAGCATTTTTAAAAATAAGCCAATTTTTGATAAATACCCAAGGCTATAGCCCATGCTTTTTTGTAAAAAATGGCTCTGAAATCACCCCCAATTTTTATAACATTTCCTGATATATATTGATGTCCTGATGCTGTGTAGAAAATTTGAACCGTTTCCGACAAATAATTTTCGAGTTATGAGCATTTTTAGAAATAGGCCAGTTTTTGATAAATACCCAAGGTTTATATAGCCCATGTTTCTTCCAAAAAATGGCTCCAAAATCACCCCCAATTTTTATTACTTTTTCTGATACATATTGATGTCCTTAAGCTATGTAGAAAATTTGAGCTGATAATTTTCAAGTTATAAGAATTCGAGAATTTAAAGAACTGAGCCAAATTTGAGAAAAGCAAAGGCTATGTGCATCCATGTACAGTACATGTACATGTCTACGTGCATTTTCTTTTACTTATTACATGATACATTGTTTATTGTTATCATTAGGTTATGGTATACTGTTACTGTTCTTATGGGGTACCCAATGTATGCTCCTTTTCATCAAAGAGGGTAAGTCATGTTACTTCTCATGATGTCATTCCATTCTTTCTCTCTTGATCCTCTCTCT
>NW_003547346.1:7319-10664 GCF_000090795.2 Amphimedon queenslandica | reverse complement strand
TGACATTTTGCACTATACAGTACATCATACATGTATACATGTACATGTACATGTATGTGTAAATTGTGTATATTGTTTTTTAAATTGATACATGTACATGTACGTCTACAAATGTAAATGTGTACATGTACAAAATGTACATGTACAATGTACCTTTGCATTTTAATGAAGTCCCCAACTGATGCATCATGACAAGTGAAGAGAGCCACAACAAACTCGTGTTGCTTGATCAATGCATAATCCAATGGAGTCTTATTGTCACTGTCTCTTTGACTAGCATCAGCTCCTTTATTGAGCAAATGGTAACAAACATGAACACGATCCATTGCTGCAGCATAATGTAATGGAGTCCTACCCTGAGGGGGAGAGCAAGAGGGAAAAAAGTACATGTACATGAATGGGGTAATGAATGGAAGAGAGAGAGGGAGAGGACAAAAAAGAAGAAAATACATGTAAAAAGCAAGGCAGCCATTTTGAAGTGGGATGAATCCTACTTAGTAACGCTACCACGTTATTAATAATATGGTACATGTACATGTACACTGTACATGTTTAGTAAGTTACCATTTTGTCTGTGTCATGGACACTCTCAGGTCTGAGGCTCATTATGTATTCTACACCAGCTTGAAAACCTTCATGAGCTGATACATGCATTACAGTACAACCCTGGAGAGAGAGAGAGAGGGAAGAGGTGTGTGAGAAAGAAGAGAAAAAAGAAAAAAATTAAAGTAGAGAAACAGAGAAAAAAAGACAAAATACACGTACATGCACATAATATGTGTATATTAAAACTGTATGTACAGTACATGAAATTTAAAAGTTAATACATACATGTACATGTATAAATGTACGTGTACATGTACATGTATATGTAGTTCACACACTTTAACATCCTTGAAATAAGTCATGTCAGGTTTTAAGATCAACTTCAACATGTTAATATCACTCCTTTTAGCAGCCCTGGGGATACAAACATAAAATACAATAAGTACATCAGATATTGTACCAGTGAGCTGCTGTCCTTCCATCAGTGTCTTTCTCGTGTACGTCAGCTCCCAGTTCTATTAGTCTTTTAGCTATTAATTCATTTTTATTATAACAGGACCACATCAATGGAGTCATGTCAGAACCATCAGTGACATCAACATTATACTGAGACTCCTATAAATAGAGAGAGAGAGAGAGATCAGTTTGGTATTTACAAGTAGGAATTTGGTGACTATCTGCCATATACATGTACAGTAGCAGAAAATTTTTGGCTTTAATTTTCGTAATTTTTACTTTTCGGCCATCTTAAACCATATAAATCAATTTTTTGCAGATTTAATTTTCGTGAATTTTGGAAAAAATCACAAAATCCACAAAAACTTTACACTATACGGTATACCAAAGATTCAAGACTGTCAAATACTACACACCTAAATGTACACATATACATGTACATGTACATGTACATCTATATGTATATGTAGTTTCAAGAGGAAAAAGTCCTATACTCCACCCATTTAGTGAAATCTTTGTACATGTACAATTTATCATTTTATTTACAAGACTGCAAAGCTAAAGCAACATGCAGTTTTATGCTCACTCATGCTTACCATAAAAACAATGACACTACACTACATGTAAATATACAATTGTACATGACGTCCATACCTTCAGCAATAGTTCCAGTGCTTCAACAGAGCGTGATGCAGTGGCCCAGTGTAATGGGAGCCTACCATCATTATCTCTAGCATTAGGATTAGCTCCATTCATTAATAGTAACTGAATGAAAGAGACCGAGCCAACTACTGATGCACTGTGTAATGCTGTGGAACCATCTATAGCCTGAGAATGACAAGTACACATGAATATAGCATTAAAACTGTATTAAAAACACTATACTACACTACTACTGCATTGTACTGTATAGTGTATATTGTACATGTACATGTAAATGTACAGTTGTATGCATCTGGGTTTCCAACAAAGCATGCTAAGTGAGCAGAAAACATGCAACAAGGCTAATGTCATGCATGTACAAGTACATGTACGTAGCAGCTTTAAAAATTCATAAAAAATCTAATTTTTAATTAAATCAGCTCAAACTTGCTACTCAATATAAGAACATGTATACATGTATGCACATGTATCATAAAAAATTATAAAAATGGAAAATTTTCTCTTTTTCAATTTTGGTAAAATTTGGCACATCAAAATTTTTATCGGAATCAGCTCAAACTTGCTACACAACATACGAACATGTACAGTATATGTATCAGAAAGAGCTATAAAAATGGAGAATTCTTTCCTAGTCATTTTTGACAAAATTTGGCCCGAGACCCTGTATTACAGTACAGGGACTTTGGTCTGATTTTTGAGTAACTTTAAAAATTCATAAAAAATCCAATTTTTATTGGAATCAACTCAAAGTTGCTACACAACATAAAAACATGTATATGTATCAGAAAAATTATAAAAATGGAGAATTCTCTCATAGTCAGTTTTGACGAAATTTGGCCCAAAACCCTGTACTACAGTACAGAGACTTTGGTCCAATTTTTTAGTAACTTTAAACATTCATAAAAAATCTAATCTTTATCGGAATCAGCTCAAACTTGCTACACAACATAAAAACATGTATATGTATCAGAAAAAATTATTAAAATGGAGAATTCTCTCGTAGTCATTTTTGATGAAATTTGGCTCGAGATCCTGTACTACAATACAGGAACTTTGGTCTGATTTTTGAGTAACTTTAAAAATTTGCAAAAAATTCAGATTGGGTCGAAATCAGTTCAGACTTTCTACACAACATAAAAAAATGTGTATGTATCAGAAAAAATTATAAAAATGAAGAATTCTTTCCTTTTCAATTCTGGTGAAATTCGGCCTGAGTCCCTGTACTACAGTACAAGGACTAATGAATCAATTTACATGTACAGTACATGTACGTGAGGTGATAGTGTGTATTAGTATACCTGCTGGTCAATACTAGCTCCTTTCCTTATAAGGAGATCAGCACAAGCCAACTGAACACCTCCAGACGGTAACACACTGTGAAATATAACATGAACATGAACAATACGTACATGTACATGTACATGCATTTGTAAAACAATAGAAATGACAAATAAAACAATGAACAGAATATGTACCATTGGTAACAATTGGCATCACATGAACGTAGAATATTTATTACATGTAAAAAACACGTACACCGTACATGTACATGTACAGATACATGTACATGTATTCTTACCAGTGCATTAGTGCAGTGGCTCCTTCCTGATCAATACCATTAACATTATAACCTTTACTTAACAACTGCTGCAACATCCTGTGATTACCATCACTACATAA
>NW_003547346.1:0-4140 GCF_000090795.2 Amphimedon queenslandica | reverse complement strand
TAGACACAACTGAAGGATACCATCAGGTTGATTGTACTTGAATATGACAAATGGTCCATCTTGTTCAGCTTTAGAATGTTTGTTCTCTAAATACTAAAATTCCAATAAATGGCATTCTTCAAAAATTAATTACATTACATACTTGCTGAAGGACTTCTAAATCTCTAACAACAGAAAATGTAGTCATCCATTGATTAACTTCTTTCTTTTTATGATACATCATTCCAGTGTACAGTAGAGTGACTCCTGTATAACAATTATAAATTAAAACATAATAACTGTGACATATACCTTTGTCTTCATTTGGTTTTTGTTTCACTTCATCTTCAGTTGATTCATTGCTAACATTAGATGCACCTAATAATACAAAACCTCATTATGAATGTACTTAATAAAATATACAATGCATACATACCAGAAGTAGACTCAACGTCTTGTACTTTTTGATTAGAGTCATCAGTTACTGATTCTATTATGAAAATGAAACTTTATACAACACAATTACAGTCACACATACCTTGAGATAGTCCAGTATTTATTGTTGAGGCAGTTCTCTCACTAGTCTCTCCTGCTCCATTACCACTATCATTATGTGTGTCATCAGTTGATCCTATTGTTGTACATTATTAATAATAAAAAACCATTTCCATCATACATGTACCTTCAGGTGGTGTCTCATAACCTTCCTCACTCTCACTGTCACTAGGAGTGTCTCCATTACTCATCTCAGCTACAATACCCATACAACAGAACTGCTCACGCTTTATTGATCCGTATCTTTTCCCAACTCTAAAAGATCCTCCTTCAACTATACTGAACTGGTAAGCATTGGGAGACTTCAGTGGAGCTCTCACAAACTTGAGGCAACCAGTCTGACTAGTGTTCTTTAGATCCACACAATGTTGTAGCTCTATTACCAGTGGTTTTAATAGTGCCTTAGATACTGATATTGCATATACTGCACTCACTAGCACAGTACCTTTGGGTACCTTGAAATTACCACCAGCTAGTGCAGTAACAGCTACTTCAGTATCCTTGGACACTGCTCCTTGAGGACACTCTAATTTGAATCCATATTTCTCCCACTGAAGTGAGTGAGACCTGTCTCCTTGTAGGATAAAGAACTTCTGTCCAGCTATAATGACACTAGAGTCTAGTGAATCTGAACAATACAGAAACATCATGCACACACAATCATTCACATGTGTACATGTACATGTACATGAATAATTTACCCATTGAAGGGATCAGGTAATTAAATTGTAGTCCAATGGAACTAGTCTCTTTGATAGGTTGCTTGAGGACCCTCTCTTGTCTTTCCTTCACTAGTTTGGCTATGTACAACTCCTTTTCTTTAAGGTCTATAAATTAATAGAATATTAATAATAATTATTGATTGATGATGATACACTAACCAGTAATGATCTGTTTCTCATTCTGTGATTGTTCCTCTACTTGTGATGTCAGTTTGGCTATAACTTTGTCTTTCTCTGAAATGTCAGTTTTAAGATTTTGATTGTCGTCTACACAATAAACATATTCTCTCATCTAATACATGCTGTGTGTATAGTTAACTAACCAATAATGATCTGTTTCTCCTTGAGATATTGTTCCTCCATATCAGCTACTTTGAGTTTCAGTTTCTCATAATCTTCTACATTAATAGAATATTCTCTCATCTAATATTATGTACTGATGATACACTAACCAGTAATAATTTGTTTCTTCTCCTCTACTTGTGTCTTCTCTTCCAATATTTCAGCAACTTTAGCTTTAAGCTTCTCATTATACTCTAATATCAATAAAAATACAAAAATAGGAAATAAAATGATATTTGCAGCTTATACAAATTTGCACTGCATCATGTACAGTAGCCCATAAATACATGTACTATGATTATTGCTAATGATACCATATATGGTAAGCAGAGCTCACTCTACATCAATCTCATTATTTCTAATGCATGGACAATTTGACCTATATTGAGTACAGGATACTATTTCCATACTCAACATTCTCTAATCCACTAGTATTATAATGTAAACAATGTACACATAAACAACAGTACAACACAATAGTACCTAATTCAACAGTTGATTTATCCTTTTCTGCTTGCTCAAGGAGAGTGGTAGCATCATCCAGTTGCTGACTAAGTGTTGCCTTTTCTTGAAGAAGCTGTTGCTGCTCTTTTTCTCGATCTTGCTGTATCTGCTCCTTCTCTTTTATTTCTTTTTGAAGCTGTTCCTCATAGAATTCTTTTTCGTTTTGCAATTGCAGACAATCTTGAAATATTTGAAGCTGTTTTTCTGTTCCTAAATTCTCCCAATCACTCAGTATCCTTCTTCTTAGTTGATCTTGATACTGGTCCAGAGGTATTACACTAGTAGACCAATCATTATCACTAGTATATCCTATACAGTAACAAAATAGTGGAGAATAAGAAATACACAAATTAATTACAGTTAGTTACTATGGTAACCTTATTATATAATGATTGTATGTGTGACCTCTGTCAGTTTAAACAGTTAACCACATGATCATACTAGAAACAATGTAAAACATTCAAGGGCTCAGCCAGTCAGCCTCGTAGATTATTAGCTGGGAAAAAGCAGAATCTCAACTTTATGTTGCTGCTAGAAAACTCCTGACTTGTTTTTTACTTTAAGCCTTGCTACAATGACTTTAAAATAGCTTACTGAGTTCAATAGCTGCTGTATCAACGTCTTCTGTCGCTCCTCCAAGCACAATCATCCAGTTAGTAGTTGGGGTCACACTCCACACTGATAGAGAATGATCATATCTGTTAGTGACATTGCCTGGTAGATTAATCTATAAAATTAAAATGATAATATTTAATTTGTGTATGACATATTAATTGATTTGATATCTGGTTAATAAACACAATAACTAACTCACAGTTTTATAGTCTGCACAGTGTGTTTTATGTAGCACAAAGACCACATAATAAAATTAATAATACACAATATATTAATAGACAAGTATACACAACTGAGTGTGTTATTATATCATGTGAGTCCTCAATTAAGAACTTACTAAGTGTCTGCATGTACACACATACACATACACATACTAATGACACACTAACACACATACATGTACATCTATACATGCATACACATATAAAGCTACATGTAAAGCATGCATAATTGCTCACACACATACACACACATGTACATGTTACATGTACACATGATGTACGTGTTAGTACACACATACACATATTAAAACATATGCACACATACACACAAATACATGTATGTACATACACAATGTACACAATGTATATAAAATACAATTTATTTTAATTCCAGCATTGACATTCTATCAATTGTGAATCCATCTTTACACACACACACATGTATATTCACACATATTTAGGTAAAGAAACAAACACAAAACACAAAAACACACAAACACACATTCACACTAAAAACAGACACACACACACATACCGAATACCAGCATTATTCATCAGTAGTTTTCACTGAGTATCATAATATGTACATGTACATTACAAACCTCATGAGTTACAAATTTAGTTAATCACTTTATGTTTCATTATCAAGCATCATAATATAATACTTACCAGTTCTTTCCATTTTCTTTTGTTAATGTCCAGTAACCATGCATCATAGACATATGATCCACCCACCACTAGTAAGTGTGGTCCTGAACTAGTGGTAATCAGTACTACACTGGAATGACCATATCTTCTCTTAGGCCATTGTACTGATCCTCCAGGATAAGGTACCTCCCCTATCATCCCCTCCCTATTGGAACACACCTACTAAAGGGTGAGGCATTGGGCCCTGCACACCAAGTGGTATCATGAAGCTAAACACAAGTTAAACATACAGCACATAACACACTAAACATAATAAAAAATGTGTTTCAAAAATAGTTCTGTGTCCATTTATTTAGAGGAGAGACTTCCTTCTCTCCTCAGGGGAAAAAACTGCCTGCATGTAAAAACCCTCATTTGGGAAAAATTCTGCCGGCAGAAAAAACCCAAGCTGCTTGAAAACTGAAGCACCCTCAGTCCCAACTGGGAGAATTGAAATCCAAGATAGCCTTGAAAAATTTTTTGCTCCATCCACCATAAACTAGGGACAAATTTGT
>NW_003547345.1:7079-20616 GCF_000090795.2 Amphimedon queenslandica | reverse complement strand
AGTTGAAGGTGAGGGTCTTCATCATCAGCCTATATAGTTTCGAAAATTATTGCATTAAAATACACAGCATACGTTTTCTAAAAGTTGGAATCTAATAGCTTGATTTTCTTGACCTAAAATGTGTCCTAAATTATCCTGCCAGTGATGAAGAAAGAGTTGTGATATATACTCTTGCAGTGGAGTGGCTGGCTCTGTGTTCTAGATACAAAATAGTTTAATTTGCAAAAAAATAGAATTAACCTGTATAATGGTTTGCAGTGTGATGGTTAACTCATAGTGTTCAGGATTACTGCTCCTAATAGACATACAAAATAAATTTGTGATATCATTTTCTGTTAATCTTTTACAAAGCGAAGAATTATTAGAAAACACCTATTCATGACACATCATGATTGTAAACACAGCAATAATTATAAATTCTAACTTCACTAAGCAAACATGTCATAGGTGCAACAGCAGTTTTGATTTCAATAAAATCATCGAACGACTCAAAAAGTTTATTCTGTGCCTATAACATTAATATTAATAATCAATAGGGAATTTCAGTTGGCATACTCTTGTATTCTTTCTACTAATTCTTTGTAAAAGTCTAAAACAGCTACTAAGAACATCCTCATGACACTGAGATTGATCTAAAATTCCATATCCAAGCACAAATTCCATTAAAACATTAAAAAGCCCTAAATATAATTCAATTAAAATTTAGTCTAGTTCAGTGCTGTGCATCACTTTTTACTTACCACAACTGTATGCTACTCCTTGATTACTAGAGTCAGGCTCAGACTCATCGTTAGAAGAAATAAAACAATTTGAAAGTTCATCCAGCTTATTTAACAATTTTTGCTTATCCTGGATTTGGTTTCTCAACATTTGTTTGAGAAGTTGATCAGAATCTGTCATAGATGATAATTTTTTCATCTCTTCATGAATTTCTTGATTTGTATAAGGAGTAGTAAAATAAGCATCCTTAGCTTTAGAGAGCAGTATATGTTCAACTTCAAAAATTTCAAAAAGAATATTTGCACTCAGCAAGCAAACGTCACTGTCATCATAACTGATAAGGTCCAACAGAATAAAGGGCAATTCTTGACAATTTGTAGATTCAACATCAAATACAGAGTAAACTTGGCTTCTAAAATTATATCTTAACCTGGCAAGTGACTCAGCACACAATCTGATGCATTAAAGTCTATTATTTTTATTCTACAAAAATTGCACGTACTTTTCAGAAGGGCTGCTTTCCTTTTTATTAAGAAGTACCTTCATGGTTAATGGTGGTTCAGTAAATTCTGACTCTTCCTTAGACAGTACTGCAATCTCTTCCAATTCAATTTGATCATCGGGAATATTTCTGAAGCTTGTGCTTACAATACTATGTGATACATTTTCTTCAGCAGTGTCTAGACTAATCTCTTCTTTGTTTAAACGAATCTTTTTAACCACTTCTCTTATGTGTTTAAAGTCATACAAAAGAGCCTACAAAAACTAAGCAAAACGTTTATACAGAATGAAATCTACCTTAACGGATGAATGAAAATGCTGCTGGAGAAGCAAATGTAGTGACTGCAGTGATCTAGTTGTAATTACAGTAATAATTAACCAACATGCATGACAACCTACAGGAACTTAATTTTGAAAATAATTTTATTACCAGGAGTGTCACTACTACACCTTTCGTTATTTTCCAACATATTTCCTGTAAAAATTTTGATTATCATAATAATAGGTTGTAGACTCACCCAAAGAATCTACATCACTTCTACCGTCAATAATATTTATCAAAATATTAACAATTTTTAACACCTCATCATCAGCATTGTAAGCTCCATAGCCAACAAGAAATACCAAAATACCAAGTACTTGTGCTATAATAGAATTTCTTCCTTTGTAGTCATCCCCAGTATACAGTACATGCATCTTTAGAAAAAATGATCATTAAGCAAAATTGATTATCCTACTTCATTTGTAGACAAAAATTGATGCAAGGAGCTTTTCATAGAGGATATTAAATTTTTCTGATCATCATCAATAATAAATTCGAATTTTTCATTTGGGTTCACTAATAATTCATCATAATTCTAAGAAAAAATGTGTAATATTACAATCTTATATAAGTTACATTACATAAGTAAATGATCTTCTATTAATATTGATGCCAAATTTTTCAAAGTAACTGCCAACTGCTTCTACAAATCCATTAAGTACTTCTTGTACACTAGGACTGGTTTGATGGTTATGAACCTGTCAACAAAACAAAATAAATTATAATAAACATACAATTTATCACTACTTACTGTTCCGGCTGCAAGTGTCCTTTGATAAATTTTACCTAAAAATTTTGTGACTACTGTAATAATGTTATTAATAGGCTAACTTTGAATCTCATAGTTAAATTTTCTTCCACTAAATGCCAATGCAGTCATTAATTCAGCAACCTCAGAATCCTGAAACAAATCTAAAAATACTTACAAAAATTTGTATTAGGAACCTCTGTATTCAATTTCTCAATAAATGAATTAATGTTCTTCTGCAATAGGTCACCTATTTCCCTATCAACAGAATGAAGCTATATTTACAACAATTAAGGATACAAAAATTAGCATTACACATCATCTTTTGATAAGGCGATGAGAATTTTTTCAGTACCAAATTCTTTACCGACCTTTTGAATTATGTAAAAAAGTAATAAAATTATTATAGCATGAACCGTAGTCAATAGTGGTGTTAACAATTCATTTTTAGCGAGATAGTGACGAGATTTGATTTTAGAATTTTCCACATACTCTTTAAGGGCAGCACAAATACTACAGCAAACCTTATCCCTACTATAAAATTTACAAATAAATAGCAATTATTGAGAACACTTACAGATCGGGATTACTAGTTCCAGAAGCTACTTTAAGCAATAAAGCAATCATAGCATCAATGGTCTATATTATGATTATAACAATACAATTATATTAAATTTAATACTTGTAAAATCCTTAACATGTTTGCAAGTCTTTTCTTGTCTGAAGAATCCTTAAAAGCAACTTCTAATCCTGTCATTTGGGTCAAAACATCTTGATAATGTGATGAGAGCTGTAATGCTCTTTTGTCATCCGACTCATCTTCAGTAGTAAATAAGGAAACCTACAATAATACCTACGGTAACCTAAATTTCAAATATAGGTTTTAATACCTTCTTTAAATCGTAACACAAACTCGAACTCAATCCAGTAACATGATAAATATCTAAAACTGCACTTTCTTCAGCCTAATAGACATGTTAAAAATCATTACCAATATTACAATAACAAAGAAAAGAGTTGATATCAATTGCAAAACATGTGCAACTAGCAAGAAAATAATAATGATAACTTATAACCTTCAGTATTTTATAATGGCTGGTAACAGGTATTGGTGCATTATCATCTTTTCTGTCATCAAGCATAAGCTAAATAGAGCATTATAACATGGCAATAAAAAATTAATAAATAATCTATCTTACGTTAAACCATTGACTAAGGTGGTCTTGCTGAGATAAATGTCTTTTTTTTAGAATTGGTCTAACTAAAAAATAAATTGAGTGATTAATGCCAAACAAATGCCACATCAGCTCAATAGCCAATTAAGCACACCATTGACTCCTAAAAACTTTTGACTATTGACATGCTGAAAAACAACTTCATCTTTAATGCAAACTTTCTAAATAGAATAATATTTGAATAAAAAATATCTTATTATATTCACACCTCTTGTGGAGCAATGTTAGTTGGCAATATTTTAAATAACTCAGCTCCATTAGCTTTTTTTATACTTTCGACAACAATCTAAAATAATGTAAGTAGTTATTGCATTTTAGTTTATGAATTAAGCAAACTTTCATTCCATCTGAAGTATCTTTAACACTGATGTACTGCTGTGTTGGCAAATGCTTAATTCTACATTCCTCACCAAACACAAAGGGATCTCCTAGACAAATGTACAAGGACAATCTTTAATGTACATTATACCTGTCCATATATGAGTTGTTTTCTCAAGCTGAAAGAAAGTATCACCAGAAACAGGCAAGGCTTTAAAAAATTTTTGCCGCCATCGCCGCAATCCAACTATTACAAATATCATTGGTAGACTAGCAATACATTATACAGTGAAACCTTCATTGTGAGACCATTTAAACTGATCAGGAAGCTTATCATTGACAAATGAACCTTTTACTGAGACATAGCCATCAATTTTTAAACTGGAAAGCATAATAACATTACCACCCTAATTATAACAAAATAATAGTCTATAAGCAAAAAATCAAATATATTTACCAGTATATACTGTGGATTCAAACTGGAACATTTGTAACAGTGAGGCTTTATAGAAAATACAGAACCTGTCCCAGATAAAACTAAATGATCTCTGTATAAAAACTGATAAATGATTATAATATTCATTATGTAATACCTGGCTTCAATAGGATTATTAATGCACTGTATTTTATAGCCCTTGTAATAAATGCTTTCTAGTATAATGTTGTCATTAATTGCTAACTGGAAAAGGTAAAAAACATGGTACATGCAGTATTGTATAATTTGCAAACTAAAACTTTCATATAAATCACAAAATAACAAATTAAAAATAATATATATAACAATTTTTTCAGTTTTTATGTGTACTCTGCACTTATAATACATTAATAAAAGATTTCGATTATTAAATTAATACACATTTGTAGTCCAAGTCAATTGAACGTTTATACAGGCACCTTGTGTCACAAAGAAAGGTTAGAATAAAGAATTGAGCTGATTTTTTAAGGGCATACACACTTTTCTTCTCAATAAAATTATAGGATGAATAATAATAATTATTATTATAGTAATAATCTATGCCATCTCACTCTTTCATTCATTATATTATTATAATGATTTTAATAATAATGACGATGATAATATTATTAATAAAAATAACTTGACAAATTGAGTGACCCTACTGAGCCTTGTTTTCTTTCCTTTATACATTCAACCCTACTTCATTAATTTTTTTAAATTAAAATTTTTGTCCCTAGTATAATATTGATTTACATGGACAAAAACAATCTTAGGAGTGACCTGGGGGCTTCACCCCATGCAGGTAATAAAAAGATTAATAGTTTGTTTCTTTTAAATATATATAGATATTATCTTGATTGTATTTCAGTGACAATACATGTTTACATTTGAATACTAGTGGATGCATATGGAGTCAGATACATAATTTATAATGGAGTCAGATACATAATTTATAAAAATCATATTAAGATCAATCGATTAATTTTGGGTACATTTAACTCACATCATCACCCCATCCCTTTTCTTGATGGGAAGAAACAAGCCTAAATAAATTTGCTTCAGAATCCCCTTTATTAAGCCATGCCTGTAAAAAAATAACAGGGAGCTCATTAACAATTACTGACCAAATTATTAGGAGTAACAGCTAAATATCTGCCAGATGCCTGATGTTGTATCTGAAAATTTTTAAATTCTATCAGTATTAGCTACAAAATTCTGTAACTAACTTTGATGATGCTACCATACACCATAGTCATAGGTTCAGCATTTTGGCTAAGAGACAGATTATGTTTTAAAAGTATATTGAGATCAAAATAATATTATTTAGCATACCTTTGAAGGCTAACACTTTGCAGTTTTCTGTGGCTAATAAGGAATGCGGCAACTACAAACAAATAAACTGATTAAAAATGTCAATATCCATTAGTCTAACACAATGAAACTAATATTGATATTTTGGCAGTTAAGTGGAGTGTAGGAAAAATGCACTAGTCAGGCGGAGCCTCCGCCTGACTAGAAATGCACAACTTGCGAAATGTCTTGTAGCTTGTGTTTAGACTAAACTATGAATATGCATCACTCAAAATGAAACTGGTGGAATATTTCTGCTGTAAACAAAATAATAATTCTAATAATGATAGTAAAAATGCTGCCAACAAAGTAGTGTAAATACAATCTGGATTTGTGTAGATGCAGCCTCAATGTGGTTTCAAATGACCTGTATGCTTACTATTAGACTACCTCAAGGTATGTGGTTTGAAATAATCAAACTGGTTTGCATATAAAGTGCCATACTAAAACTACAAACATAGATACCAACAGCTGCATTTACAATTGAAAGGTGGCATTTTTTAACTGAAAAGACTCAGTACTTATTAACCTTCAAGCCTAGGCACTATATTCCAGGGCCCTCATCTTGACCTCCTGGCAACTAATGTTTAATTTTTTAGTGATAAGTAATGAAGTTATAAAACTGTCCTAGCAGTCTGATTAGTCAATTACAATAAAGCATAGTTATTATGGTAGAAGCTACATAATTTATGAACCACATTCAGTAATGTGCTGAAACTGATTTGTGGTGTAAGCAGGGCTATATTTTCTGCAAGTTACAGAGTTGTATATAGTTTGTACTAATAATCTAAATATTGCTTTCTTCACTTGCACAGTCACGTAGTATTGCACATATGGTTTATGCTATAGTAAAACTTCTGGCATGTTCAGTGTAGTCACTATTATACTAATAATCTAATTAGTTATCATTTCCTTCACATGAGTAGTGTAAATGAAGGTTGAAAATCCACACTTTAGATTGTAAAAGTTGTAATTTGTACTAATAACCTAATCAGCTATCATTTTATTATTTCTTTCACATGAGTAGCTTATTTATGAATAAACGCAGGTTGAAAGTCCACAATTTAGATTGTAAAAGTTGTAATTTGTACTAATAATCTAATCAGCTATCATTTTATCATTTCTTTCACGTGAGTAGTTTATTTATGAACTGGTTTATTTCTATAAACCAGTTTCAAACTGCTGCTTTGAGCTAGGTGTAAACAGGGTTTATGCAGCCACAGGCAGCCAGTATAATATTCAGTCTTTGATCAAATACCTCCATGTATTATTGTACCAACTCCATTCCTAACTTTTTTATGAAAACTTCCATTCAATGAAAAAATTTGTTGTCTCATAAAAGTTTCACGATTTGGAAGTGCCACTGTATAGTAGATCTAGGCTAAACTGAGTAAAAAACCTGATGTATTTATATTTGAATGTATTTCAGTCACAGTTGAGTGATCAGAAGCCAGTAACTACAATTTTATCTAGTCTGGGCCAAATCACCAAATGTTCTTTTACAGTTGTATATAGCAACTTGAGCCAGCTATACATTTTTGCTGAGATTTTACTGATAATGAGTTTTAGTATTCAAAGTTAATGCAAAATAGTATTTCTATTCATAGAAAAGCTCTATCTTTCAACTCCGTAATGCATTATTTAGCTAAGAAAAAGAGCTATAGTCTTAACTGAGCTAGAATTGATTATTTGCAGGGGGAGATACACATTAAGGGCTAATGTCCAATAAATTTTTAACTGAATCCTTTATTGATTAAGTCTAGATATTCTCTTTTAAATTGCCCATTCTTTAGCCCTTAATAAAAAGTTTTTAATATTATTGATTGCAAATAATTCATTCTAGTGCAGTGAAGACTACCTCTTTTTCTTAACTGAATAGTGTATCATGCATGCATGGAGCTGAAAGCTTTTGGATAGAAAGACTCATTAGCAGCTTAGACTAGAGTTCATTGCTGAAAGAAAATTAAAAAACAAAAATAAATGGGGAGCATGGTCGAAATTTGTACTAAAGATTCTTTGTAAAATCACAGCAAAGACAAAGCTGTTGCTACACCAGTTGATGTATATAAGATAGAATTACTAGCTTCTGATCACTCCAAGTATGAGGATTTTAAATATTGATGGTGTGCGAACATCAGTTTTTTACTCCATTCATGATAAAAAGAACAATTTTAAGATCAAGCAATCTTCCTTTAATTCATTTACTTATTTATTACAGTGAAAATAGCAGTAGGAGAAGACAAACAAGACAGAGGAAATCACACTATTGGAAGCTTGGCAGGCCAGAAATGACTGATGCCAAGCTATTTCTACTACTAATTCCGCACATCAATTTAGCACGGTATAGCTGAGCACTTGCTAGATCTATAGCTAGTTCAAGTTTCATGCTGAATTTTCATTATAACAGGCACACAAAAAAACTAAATGCTGTACTATAAAAGGTGACAGTTTAGTTTATGACTTGCTAAATTTGTGTGAAACTGAACATGTATGTGCTGTCAGTTTTAGCACCTCTATGACTGAAGTTTGCATAATATACTAAGTAATACCTTAAGCCTACTATTATTTGCGTCTACTAATTTTAGCGAAATCAGCAAAAGTCATGTTTAGCGTTACTAATTTTAGCGTTTTTAACCAAATTAACTATAAAATAATAACCATTATAATGAATAATAATTATTTTGGCGTCTATTTAATTTAGCGATTTAAAACTCTCTCGCTAATATCGTTAAATTTAGTAGACGCTAAAAATAGTAGGCTTAAGGTAGTTTAATGCACTGATGTGCTTTTAAGGGCACTTTATAGTTCTTATATAATGTGGTTTCAGTTCAAATCATACTGAAATCATAGTAGACGGTGTACTAGCATTATGATAAGAAGAAAACATTATGCATTAGTGACAATGCATGCTTACAATTAACGTTAGGAAAGTCAGGTAAATTTTCTTTTGCAGGATAAACAGTGACAATATTTGACTCAGAGCTACAAAAAAGGGTTATTCCAACTATGAAAATGCTCAGTTCAGCTTACCTGATGGGCTCACTGTATACATAGCCCGAGGCTTCTAGGCAATAAAACAGGACGGCATCTCCATCAAACATAGAGGATACCGTAGTATCCATAGCCTTTGTAGATCTACCGCGGGAGGGTGACTGATTAGTATGGATTATTAGTCTTATTAGTAGTTGCAAGAGTAGATGATCAGATTGCTCATAATTTAATGGAACTGCTTAGTTCCTGCCTACACACGCGTGTGACAATTCATAAGAAGTAGACATATAGTCTACATTAAATTTAAATTTTTTACTCAATCACAAAAATAAAAGAAGGCAATAGCAAATTAATAATCTAGATCTGTAGATCTATATATGCTTTAATTGTGATGACATTAATTTATTCAATCAATACTAGCTGAAAAGGCTAATTTATATTTATTATGATAATTATTATAAATTTACATCATTGCTATATGCAATGTAGTACAGCAATCAAAAGGTACAAAAGAAAATAATTAATTAAATTAAAATTTTATTCTCATTTTATATTTAATCATCATTTTCTGTCAGTAGGGTTGAAATTTTTATATTATTTTATGAATAACAATTTTGTTTATTGTTATTAGATATTGTTATCATTATTATGACCCATTATTAATTTTATCCACAAAATCTTTAACCCCTACTACCCATTGTTATTACTCAATTAAACTAATCAATGATTATAGGTGCAGAGTGCTCATTCTGTTGAAATTTGCATAATGATTATTCACCATGTGACTATTGAAGCCTGTTGGCATTTGCATACAGCAAAGGAAGCTGTCTTTGAGCAAGAAATGTCCTTTTTAGGCAGGCCTTGTCCCTATCATTCCTGCATAAATGAGAGGGCACGTGTCATGGCCCAGACAAGCATCATTCCTCTGCACGTAGTATTCAGTGAGCCCCCTTTCATGACCTTTGGGGAGAAGCCTCAAGGTCGTTCCTAAGATTGAATTAATATCTATGACATGCAAATCATTTCTAAGCATAAAATCTAAGGCAGAATCCGCCCTCAGAAGTGTGGCAGGTGGGATAGTGGGCTGCAGCCTTGCATGGTGAAGTTCACCATGCAGCACACTATCCCACTTGCCCAGGTGAAGTATTAACAAACTTGACCAACCTGTAAGTAAAATTATAAGTTCTGTGAGTACCTACATGTGTACTTTGTATAGCTGTATCGACAGCTCTCACTATGTGTGAGAGCTGTGAATACAACTCTTTTAGTCTTTTTAACAAAAGCACACAGACTTTAACTGCATGCTTTCTTTATAAATGAAAAGGGATATAACATAAGTGATGGAAGAATCTAACAATAATTTCTTAATTTAGTCTGTATATCAGAGATGAGTTGAATCGAATCAGAAGAGATCTCTGCTGAACATAATGGACATGTATTCTCTGACTCCAATAACCTACAATCATAATAACATTAGATAAATTATTACTTTAGACCATATACTTGACACAGTGGCTGAGGAGACTCTATTTGATGATTATTGTCATCAAAGAATGACACAAATGACTTATTTCCTTTTGCTAGCTCTAAAACTGTATCCATTAATTCCTTAACATAACCTAAAAATTTCCAAATTATTATACAAGTATAATAATAGGTGAAACTAATGCTTACTGTAGGTTGATTTAGTCTTTAACTGTCGAACAATATGACCACCCTGCTTATACTTCGGGAATGAAATCGAGTATTGTCCTTTGCCTTCTTTTGTAAAGGATTGCTTCTTGTTACCATTCTCATTGTAATGCAAAGCTGCCAGTTTTTGTCTATAAGGTGCAAAGTAATAGTAAAAACTCAATACCAACTGACCTTGCTAACATTCCCTTGTAAGAGAAGGCTTGTAATTTGGGAGCAAACTGTATTACAACACTGTGAAAAGCTTCGATTCCTGAGGTTTGGTGCAATGGAGATAACTTCTTAATTTGGTTGCATAGCCGGTTTTTTGACAGTAGATCAATGATTTTAATGCTAGGTTTAGATTCTAAAATTGTAATTATTATTAAAGAATAATCTATTAGATAAGCTTACGTGGTTTAAACCATTTCTTTTTAGCTCTGTTGCATATCCTTCCATGGAGACACTTCTTAAAGAGTCCAGAATGATGATGTTTGTTGTGTATATGGTTAATCAAGGAAAGCCATTTGTCATGGATCATGTCCTGGTTGCCATCAGGAGTAGAAACAGCACACCAATATAGATGGTTTATGATACTCTTTGACCATTCTCTTATCATTTCACAATCTTGTTGTTTTGCTAATGTGTTAACCTTTTTCTTGATTCCTACTTATTTTAGTTAATGTAAAGCATAAAAAATTCTATACCTTTTGCCAAATGCCATACATCAAAATGGTGTCTTATATTGGGATGAGTCTCTCGAAGCCATTTGCTTATTTGTTGGTGACAGTCCGTAATCAGGGTACTAATTTCCATCCCATGCTCATTAACTTTTGTCATAGCTCTTTTTAATCCTTCCAGCTCCATGTTATTGCTATTCTTGACTTCATTACTCTAAGAAACATGAATTAAAATTAATTATGGTTAAAGAGTATGTATCATACTTGTACTAGTTGAATGTCCAAGATAATGTTGTGATTCAGTTCCACCAAAGAGTATGTGCCATATTTTGCAGAGTGCCCAGGGCTGTCAGCTCTTCCATCACCACCAAGAACCAATGCTGTACCTTCATCAGCTAGTTGTACAAAGAAAGCCTGTTGTTTCATGTCCCAAACATAAAATATAGCTTGATAAAGAAAATGCCGTTGGTGATGAAAGAAAGTGCTCCTACTAATAGTGGCACAACCAATTGTGTGGAAAATACGAAGAGTCTTCTCGGGCAAACAACCATTAAACAAAATAGCAGCTGTAAGTAACAAATTACACTCAGGGATTTCATTAACCAGTGGTTGACTATCCCATGTTGCTAACGTTTTACAGTTGTTACACTTCTTTTTAACACGAAGAAAAGTGCCTTTGACTAGCTTTGTAACTGATACACCAAATGATCCACAGTGATTACAAGAAGAGAACAAGGAGAGCAAAGCCCCTTCACATACAATGTACTTCCTTTCAAAATTACAGCTAAAGCAAAATTTTTTCAATAAATATTAATTTTTAAAAGTGAAATTAATTTACTTCAAGTTGTCTTTTAATACACACTCTGTCATTTCCTCATTACAGTATGATCCATCACTGGTAGTACTACTGGCGTCACTGATCAAAAATTCTTCATCATCATCAAACACATCCTCAGATTCATTAGATACGTGTATAGGCTCCTCTCCTGACAGATCACATTGCACTCCAATGTCACACATAGATCTAGTAGGAAAGCTAATGGTCTGTGTACCTGTAAAGTAACTCATAAAACCTATGCAATATGAGGTTGTAACTAACTAGCTGATCGCTTTCTTGGAGCTTTGATGCAAACTGTCTGTACTTTCACTGATCTTGTGACAATCCTTTCAATTTGAGTTCCTACAGACTGAGTAATATATATATGATAAAATTCAGAAGGTAGTGGTATCAATTTGCTACCTGTGACAAATGCTCTGGTTGAGGCTCTGGTGTAGTATCATTATAATTGTCAGTCAAGATTAGCGCAGGATCAGATGGTGGTATTGATCTATGTAGATGTCTTGTAGCTTTAAGAACCTAAGTATAGTAGGCCCAGAGAATACTAATAAGTTGTTAAATTACATTGAATCATTTACCCTTAGCCTTTCTCTCTTCTCATAAGCAGGTTTTTTTGCAGCTGGTTCAAGAGCTTCTGTTACTTTCCTTTTAAAAGAGGTAGGAACAGCATCTTTCTTCAATTTGGCTGTTGTCTCCAATCCAAAGCTTTTGCACATCCTTTTTCCAACTTCAAAACAATCTTGAGTGAAGTGTTCTGAGCAAAGGACTGAGTTCCTAGTTGGTCCCTTCCATTCAGCTCTAGTCCTCTTCACTTGTTCAGTCCACTTTTTTCTTAGAGCATCATTCTTAGGGAAGTGAAAGACACTTATACTTTTGGAACTGGTGTTGCTGCATCCATAGGCAACACAACGATTAGGCATTTCTAGTTTTCCATATGCAGCATGCACTCACATGCAGAAACTTCTGCCTCTCGTGACGTCTCATGAAGCCACACCCCTTAACAGGAAGTAGTATGGCAGGAAGCAAAAAAGAGCAACTTTGAAGGCCCATATCTCAGAGAAAAAATGTTTTTGAACAGTAAGACTAAGTACACATCATTTTCATGATCATACAAACATATTAAGCCAATAAAAAAAAATACCCCAAAAATCATTGAACTTACCCTTTAAACTCTGAATAACGTGCTGGGAAATGACAAGAAGGACATTCAAACCAATCATCAGCCACCATGTGACGACCCTATTGTGAGTATGACAATTATTACAGATCATTTCCTAAGCATACAGTGATAATACAGTATGGAAGGTTGTTCTTGCATTGTGGACAGTCTAGTCTCATTTGTGGGAGCATAAAAGAACAAACAGGACAAGGAGTTGTAGTATTCTCAACTTCACTCCACCTTTGGCGGCTGCAGAAGTCCAACTCAGCCTAGGCATTTCTAATTAAAGGGGTGTGGTAAAAGGGTTAAATTAACTTAAATAGCATTGTTCCTACTTCCGGTTTAATTTTTAACCTAGGCAATGACCCCCAATGCCTAGGCCTGCAGCCGCCTATGCACTCCACTCTGGTTTTCTATTTCACAAAATCAAAAAATACATAAATACATTAATCATACACAGCATGTACCTGACAATGTTTTCTAATTTCTTCTTCCATTTCTCATCAATGTTAGGACAATACTCAGGCTTCATTAGCATAGCAGCATA
>NW_003547345.1:0-5789 GCF_000090795.2 Amphimedon queenslandica | reverse complement strand
TACTGTGCATGAAGCTTAATAGCATCTGGTAGCATAGACAATAACTGACCAACTTTCTCCCTTTGTTGAAAAAAGGTATCATACACTATATAGTATTAATAGTTGACAGTAAATAATTACCAATTTTTTATTTTGATGAAAGCTGTAGCTGCTTCTTCCCAACATTCGGCCTGCTCATATAGAGCACCAGCTTCATTAAACAACTAACACAATAAAATTAGTAATAATGGAACTTGTTAATAACAACAATATGTCTTACATCAATATGCTACATATACATAAATGTACATGTATATTGAATTACTTTTAGATTATCAAGAATGGTAGCACAATCTTTTTTTAGTTGCTTATCAGGACTAGTGTGAGCTAATTTTTGATTACTGGGTCAGTAAAACACATTGAATCATTATACCTTCTCATGTCACCAGTATAAAGTGATGCTCTTGCCATTCCAGCCACACACAGGTCATCGTGAGCTGTAGTCTACCAATAGCAAGTGTCTTTAATGAACAGCAATGCTTATATATTTTATTTACCTTTGGATCATTTGTAATACCCTTCTCATAATTTACTAGAGCCCCAGCATAATCACCACTAAAAACAAGTGTATCAGTGTAATAATATATTCCTAAATTTGTTTTCACCATCTTGCATGTATAACTGGGTTCTTATTAAGACTTATAGAGGCTCTCTCTACATTATAATGCTTCTAGAGAATTCTTTTGGAGTGTGTTTCGGTGTTCTTTTAAAATAGGTTAATTTCTTTACATAATAGCCCATGGCTTCTTCCAAAAAATGGCTCCAAAATCACCTAAAATTTCTACTACATTTTCTGATACAAATTGGTACCTTTATGCTATGTAGAAGTTTGACTTTTTATACTATTGAAAATCCCACTCTCATGATGCAAATTCTACTCTACATTGCAAGGTGATTAGTAATTTTTTACGTAATAACATTTAAAATGCAATGTAGAGTAGAATTTGCATCATGAGAGTAGGGTATGGATAGTCAGTCGTTTAGAATTCTACTTGCTCCTTGTTTTTTACAAATTAGTTCTAGAATCCTACTCAATCTTGTTTTTTTATTCATTTAGAGTACAAATATTAATTTTAGAAATTGACCATAACTAGTAAAATCTTAGTGTGAATCAGCTCAGTCGTTCAAAATCCTGCTTGCTCCTTTTTTCCATTATTATTTTACAAATTAGTTCTAGAATCCAATTCATTCTTGTTTTTTAGTACAGAGTCTTTCACCCAGTTTCACCAATAATGAAAGTTCTTCATTTTTATAATTTTTTCTAATGTATATACATGTTCTTATGTTGTGTAGCAAGTTTGAGTTAATTCTGATCAAAATTGGATTTTTATGAGATTTTAAAGTAACTTTAAAAATGCTTGTCAGCTGACTTAGCATGCTTATTAGAGATCTCTTAATAGTCTTACCACACCTTTTATGTCTATGAGTAGTATAGGTGTTTATATTATAATAAAATATAACCACATCAAATGAGTTTATGCATTACAAGATAATAACAAAAATCTGTATTATGATAAATATTCCTAATGAATAGTTTTACAAAGACATATCCTAATAGGTGTGTATTGTGTAAAACAAATGATACTATAATGCATAATATTATAAAAAGCAATAATTTGTATATTTAATCATTAATAACATACCAGCAAAATTGATTTACAACAGCAAGTACAAGAGAATGCATAACATATGCACTTACATCTCACTCATATACTACAATATTAGCTTTCAAGTGGAAACCACTATATTATCATACTTCAAATTCCACAAACACATGCATAGCACTGCATTCACAAATGCTGAAGATGAAGTTTAGCTCTTTGCTTTTGTGTGTCATACTAATGATTGATAAAGGAGAAGGATCTTATTGTATAGCTGATCGTAGTAGATATAAACATGTACCATCACCATATTTAAGGGTATGCTGTAACAGCAGTAACTTAGGACAGACTATTCGTATGAGAGAAGGAAGAATGAAGACCATCATGGTATGTCCTAATGTAAGGCCACAAGCCTGTCCACCAGGTAAGTCAAACTAATAGTTAAAACAATAATAATTATTAATTGACACTATAAAACTAGATAGTAGAGACTGTAAGAGTTTGTTTGACAATGGTATTGCAACAAGTGGTGTTTATACTGTTAATCCTGATGGAGGGACTCCATTTGAAGTTAGTTAAAAAGCAATTTATAATTATTATACACTATTGGATCACAGGTATACTGTGATATGGAGACTGATGGTGGTGGATGGACTGTATTTCAGAGGAGACAAGATGGATCTGTTGATTTCTATAGATACTGGAATGACTATGAGAATGGATTTGGTAACCTTACTGGTGAGTTTTGGTTGGGACTGAGCAAGATTCATCGCCTAACTGAAGAAGGATCAAACACACTAGGAGTAAAACTGGGAGACTTTGAGGGGAACACGGCTTATGCTAACTACTCTACATTCAGTGTTAGTGATGGTAGTACTGAATATATACTAACAGTAGGAGGATACTCTGGTACTGCTGGGGATGGATTGATTACTGATCCTGCATATGGTCATCAGCACAATCACAATGGAATGAAATTTTCGACAAGAGATAATGATAATGATCAAAATGTTGGAAATTGTCCTGTTGGTTTCAATGGTGCCTGGTGGTTTAATTCTTGCCTCCAATCTCATCTCAATGGTCCTTATTATACTAATCCAACTGGAGCTAGTGACTGGGTTGGAATCATATGGTATGATTGGAAAGGTAATAACTATAGTCTCAAGTTTACAGAGATGAAAACTCGTCGTAACAATTAACTAATATTAATAACAAACTAATAAGTGTGTATGTGATGCTGATGTATTACAATACTATTTTAATTGTTGAATTTTAGTAACTTTTTATTAAAATAAATATGCCAACAACAATCAAACACATACCGTAGAGCGCCTTATTTCAAGGGCTATAAATTTCATGGATTTTGTGATTTTTTAAAGAATCACCAAAATTACATGCACTTCCACAAAAATCAAATTAATACAGTACAAAATGGCAGATGGCATAAATTCGCAAAAATTAAATCCACAAAATAAAAATCCACGGAATTTATAGCCCTCAAAAAAAGGTGCCCTATGGTAATTGGTGCCATACACTAACAATACCATTGCAGTGAGTGGTTAGTGTGCTATTTTTAGCAACACCATTACATAATAATTGCATCTCATAGATATACATGTACTTTTGAGCTAATTTTTATCAAATTTAGATTTTTTATGAATTTTAAAGTTGCTCCAAAATTGGGCCAAAGTGAAAAATAGAGAGTTTTCTATTATAATAATTTTTCTAACACATATACATGTACTTATATTGTATACAAAGTTTGAGCTAATTTTGATCAAACTGAGACTTTAAAAAATTTTTTAAATTGCTCCAAAATCAGGCCAAAGTCCTTGTGCTAAGTACATGAAAAATATAAAAGAAAGAAAGCTGAGAGCTAATTCATAAAAAAAGTAATAGAAACAAGGGCAAGTAGGATTCCGAACGACTGATTATCCATACCAACAAAAATCCAAAATAAAAATCCTACTCTGGTGATGCAAATTCTACTCTACATTGCATTTTAAATATTATTATAACAAAATTACATATCACCTTGCAACAACCTTACCCAAATTTTGGAGCACATGCTTTACGAAGCCCTTAGTGATGAAGTGTGTTTATATGGACCGACCATTTGTCTAACTATTATTAACGTTAAATAACCTAATCTTTATGCTGATTGTGTGGCTAGGCCTTAATGTTGTACATTCTTCTAGTTAACAAATAGCAGCACAAGGTACATGTAAGTATGAGTGATCCTGCAGACCAAAGTATCACTTCTTCCTTTCTGGAGAATGATCTGATGGGACATGGAACTGCGCATAGACTTTTGGAGTAGAATGGTGTAAATTAGTCTTGTAACACCAGCCACAATCGAGATACACACAAACAACTGGATTGACAGGAGATGATGACTATGACGAAGAATGGAATGAAAAAAATGGCTGCTTTGCCAATTTGTACTTTCCTCTTAGACCAAGTTTAGAGCCACACTAGCAGTAACAATGGAGTCCTCTGGTCAAGAAAAGGTCCTCTAAGAAGTCTGGTAATTTGCATAGGAGCTCAATTTCCCGGTATAGCAAGGCTGTAAAAGTCGTGGCAACCATTTAATTTTGGGGTGAATCCTATGCTACTGCGTTACTAATAGCTCATGGTTCTTTCAAAAAATAGCTCTAAAATGATCCTCCAATTTTTACTACATTCTCTGATACATATTGATGCCCTTGTGCTATGTAAAAAGTTTGAGTTACATGTAATTCCAAGCTCAAATTCTAGATTTAGAAGTATATTTTTAAAAACAGCAAGTAAAAAAAAAAGCATGGACTATAGTCTTTGATTTTTGTGAAAAATGGCTCCAAAATCCTAATATATATTGATTTCCTTATACTATGTAAAAAGTTTGAGTTGATTCCAAATAAATTTTTTACGTTATGGCCACTTTTTTAAAAGGTGGTCGAGTTGGTTGCTAAAGCATCTTAATTGTTAACATGCATGTATAGAAGAAATATACATGTACATGTAAGTGTGGACATACATATAAATCATACGTGGGTGAAATCAATCTTAGGAATAGCCTGGTCTTAATAATTGGTATATAATACATGTGACTGTGTATACTTCAATGAAGAGTACTCCTGCTAAAATGTACTTACATTGACTCCAACTGCTGAGTGTACTGTCTACTTAGCAATGGAATACAAGATGGGTCCAGTGCTGTGGCTAGCTCTAAGGCTTGATCCCAATGAAGTAGATCCCACTGCATCTATACACAATCAATGTACATGTACATTAATTGCTATCAATCAATATTACTCACATCAAGTGCAACAGTTGGTTAAGAGGATTCAAGGAATAGCTCCTGTGCTTTAGAATACTCATCTTTATGCATAAAGATATATCCAGCAACAAGGTTTCTATCTTCAATGGACTAAAAGACAAGTAAATGTGCTATTACGAAAGACAACTCACAGATATTTCCTTGAGAGAATACACTAGTGATACATCCTTCATCTGCTGTGATGCAAGAATAGCTATATAAATACAAATTAATATAGTAACTAAGAGAAAGTAAGTATGTTTGTTAAGATACATCAGCAGGCACAGTGTATGCATAATTATTATATGTACATATGCTACTAAAAATTGTGGCTTATAGTATCTACACATACATGTATGTGCACAATGTAAATGTATTATACTATTAGAACAATTAACTGAAATGGAACAATAATACTAATACTAAATCCTATTGCTTTTTCAATTGGAATCAGCTCAAACTTGATACATAAGATAAATACATTGTACATGTACAAGTATGAAAATTTAATAAAAATGAAATAATACTTATATATACATGCATGTACATGAACAATGAACATAGAAACATGACATGAGGAAAAACATGTAGAAACAAGCAACTAGTAATGCAACTATAATACTGTCCACAATCACAGTATACATGCACTATTAGTCTGTTACATGTACACATGATCGAAACATGTATGAACAATTAAAAATCATGTTACAGCTGTACATGTGCCTTAATGGTATCAGTTTTACCTGTTTCAGTATCAAAATGATAGAGTGCTGCAGTTCTGAGTTCCCTCCAGCAATCTTCACTGTCTAATGCTGAAGCAAAGCTCCAAGCTTCTTTAAATTTCTTAAGCT
>NW_003547344.1:18573-20666 GCF_000090795.2 Amphimedon queenslandica | reverse complement strand
ATTGACAAAAGGGCCCTTATGGTGGATTTTAAAATTGATTGTTATAATTGAAAATATCAACCTGTGAGTGCTTTGTTAGACAATCATTGTTTCTAAAAGTTTCATGGTAACTTTTTGCATCCTGTGGAGTGATTTTATGATAAATGGGGCTCAGGAAGTTGGATTTCTTAGGCTAGAAAGACAAATTTCACTACCCGCCATAAGGTACCTTTTGTCAATTATGGTCACATATAATCAAACTGAATACCAATAGAACTAATCTCTTTTCCTGCTGCCCTCTCCTTCATCAGTTTAGCTATCAGCATATCTTTCTCTGATACTTGAGATTTAAGTTTCTCATTCTCTTCTACACAAAACATAACAAAAGGTATTATCATACAGTAAAATAATAGTTTTACCATTAGTTACAGTTTTCTCCTCTGTCAGTATGGCTATATAAGTTTCACTATCAACAACTTTAGCTTTAAGTTTCTCAATCTCTTCTACACAAAATAAATTTATAATAACATATTACCATATAAGGATATACCTTCACTGGTTGTTTGTTTAGTTTCTGTTGTCTGCTCCTTCTCCTTCTCCTCTCCTTTAACATCATCATTATCTTTATAAACTAGTAAACACACACACACATCAAACAAGTCTCTAACTATTACTGTGTGTGTATATATACTTACCATCAGTTGGTCCAGTAGACACTTCCTCTTTAGTTGAAGATAGTTTAGTTTCTTTCACTCCTTTTACTCTTGTCTTGTCTAGTGGTATAGGTTCGATAACTACTGACACACACACACACACACAGTAGAGGACTATACCTTGCTGACTAGCCTCAAGGAGTGCTTCCTGCAGTGAGGTCTTGTTTCCCTCAGAAACTCTTAACTCCTGCTGCAACGATTCCACATAATTTTGTAGTTTTACTTCTCTCTCTGTAGGGTATACTATAAACTGATCTTGCCACCATTGTCTCTTCTTTAATAATAACTGATACTTGTCTTGATAGGCCTCAGTAGTCAGACCAGTAGAATCTAGTACTTCACTTACTCTCCATTCACCTTCTCTTAAAACTAATACAAACATGAAGGAGGAATAATTCATGTATGTACATGTACATGTAAACATGATGTAATGCTGTTGCTAATAATAGAACACAATACATGTAGCATTAGAGGGTAAAATACTATATAAATGTTATGCATTAATTATTGTTTTATTCACAAATTACAAACCAGAAAATACATTTTAAGGGACAATTGCTAAAATAAAAATAAAGTGCCGGCCAAATGGCACCAATACACTGCACTATACACAGAACATGCTAATTTGGTTATGTCAACTATCATTGCAGTTCATTATAACAATAATAATTCCCTCATGTTATGTTATGGAATACCAGCAATGATGTATTCAAACTTAAACTTAAGTTGTATATCCAATAAATTCCTCTATACAGTACATACAATACAAAATAGTTCAGTTCTTACCTAGTTCTATTAACATTGTGATATTAGGATCAGTGATATAGTCAGAAAATGGTTGCTTGTATCCTCTTCCTACATCTTTCCATTCAGTTGCTCCTCTCCCACCCACTACCACCAACCACACACAGTCTGGACTCATCATTATTGATGATAAGGAATGAGCCTTTCTACCAGTAACAGATTCAGGTAGAACAATCTGTTGAAATAATACATGTATGGTAATATTTTATCATGTAAACAGTATTTACAATATGTTACAAATATTCAAGGGAATATACATGTACATGCATTAGGTACATGTACTGTACATGCACACAGTGAGTATTTCTAAGGTATTAATACAATACAATACGTTAACATGACAACTACTGTACAATCACTGTATCACACACATGTACACTCTAAACTAATAACATTATACACATACCTTACTCCACTGGTACTGACTAGTATTCAGTAACCAACTATCATTTACTAGTTGACCATCTTTACCCTCTCCACCTATCATTACTAGTGTAGGTGAGTCACTGATGATACTAGTAATAGCATGATAACGTCTCTCCACAGGGCACTGTACACTAGAAGGTACTACTGGTCCCTTAATACTCTCCCAGTGCT
>NW_003547344.1:14707-17358 GCF_000090795.2 Amphimedon queenslandica | reverse complement strand
CGATCAATTCAAATTTTTCATTTTGTTTCCCTTGGCACAGATACATGTCATTTGTGGCTGAATATGACAACATTTGACAATATCATTCATAAATGGAGTAAAATGATTATTAGAGTTCAGTAAACTAAATGAATGAATAAATGAAAGACAACCAGACTACCTAGTCCCTCACCCACACAAAGCATTCGTGAGGGACGTTAATCAATAAATTTAATTAGACCATGTGGACAAATTATTAATAGGTGGAGTAGGATGCATCCATGCTTGAAGGCTTCATTTTGAATTTTGTATTTTTACTTTTATGTAACTGATGTAACTCAAAATTAGTTAGTCAAATCAACTGTCTCTTCATACAATGATGGCTCATGCTCACTCCTTCAATGTTTACATGCACCTACTTAATATGCAAATGATAACAAAAATAATGATTGAAAAATATGTCATCACAAGCAGAGTATAGCTTGTTAATATATGTATTAATTAATTGGGGCAAGCAAAAGCGAGCTCCACATAGTCGAGTCGAGTATGTCTGTCTGTTTGTACACGTACGTCACTCCTATTTATGCGTTTATAAAAAAATAACAATTACACATTTTAAAATGATAATTTTGATAATTACGGTACCACGTGCAAAAACAAAGAAATCACTGGACAAGAGGAGTTCAAGAGTATTAAAAAAAACAAGAGAAGCTGAAGCTTAAAGCTTGAGTAATTCACAAGAAGATGCTTGTGAAGCTCGTCGACTTCTTCGTAATGAGCGTGAGAAGGAGCAAGACTGAGGAGGAGAAAAGAGCGAGGAGGTCCAGTAGAAATGCTAGAGATAGGTTTTTTCGCACTCAAAGACAACAAATGGAGTCTCCTTCTGGCTTCTGAGACCAACTATCTTTCATCCTAGATCTATATAACTGCAAAGATTCTTTACTCAAAGCTAGAAGCTATGAAATTCCTTCCATGCAAATTCTGCATTAGTGTATTGACATCATATTCACATCAGTCAACATTCAAGGTTTAATAGCCACTACATCATTGTCTATATAAACATTGTATATTGCTAATCAAAATGTTAATCGTTTTGCTCGCCCCTTAATGTTTTACATTCGCCTAGTAAATACTTACTTGTTGATAAATTTAATAAATTCTGCTCATTAGTACGAATACGACCCCTACCAATATGAATATACTGATACTGTGATTGGTATGTAGTGGGTGTAGAACCATTCCCTCCTATCATAAATAGGTATTCTGTACCCATAGACTCCATACACACCATACCACCAAACGCTCTCTTCATTACAGCATCACTGGTTGGTATTATATTACTCCATTCATATGTTAGACTGTTAAATGAGTTCACGTCATTATGAAAGCACATTTCATCTCCACATTTACCACCAAAAAAGAAGATGTCATTGTTTCTGGTAGTACAAAAGTATCCTATAGCTCCTAGAGGAGGTGACGTTCCTCTGGTCACATGAGAGGACCAAAGACCAGTCCTAAACTCCAGTCTATCAATGGTGGACAATAATTTCCTCTTTTGTGGGGAATCATGAACAAGAGGTAAGTTAGGCCTATCCCCTCCCCACAGGAACACTGATTCTCCTACTACAGGAGCTGAGTGTCCTGATATCCCTCCCAGTTGATAGATACCTGTAAAATACAAACATGATGAGAAAGAGGAGGAAGAAAACAGAAACTCACCTTTAGACATTGTTTGTCAAGAATGTTGATTAACCAGCCACACCCATGATAACAATATTCATTTAATGAATATTGTATACTCATAATCACCCACACCCATATCACCTTCTAAATTAAATCCAATCACTGCCAACATTATAACAATAAGTACAGTAATTATTAGTTGGTTGTATGTCAAGGAATACATCAGGTTAAAACATGTCTTCTTTGCTTGCTGATGAGGTGATGGTCCTGCTATTGAATGCATTGGAATATATTCTTCTTAGTGAGTTAGTGGTGAGTCCAATTAATAATAATTGGTAGTTGGTGCTCTCTTGGTGATTATGATAAAAGGTACTTGAGCTAGTACTTACAAGAAATGTACTCACAAACTAACCCTCAGGTATAATAGTAATACAAAATATTACAATCACTGAAAAGAATTCAAGTTTTATTATTATTATTATTATTAATGTTAATGCATTATAGCAAACATGACAAACAATATCTTAACTGGAATTATTAGAGATTTTATATTACATGAGAGTTTTGTAGTCAGTACTTGTAACAAAGAGACTAAACTCAAGTGTAGATTGCATTATTCATTACAAGTCAAATATCACCTACTGGACACAACAATAAATAAAATAATGACAATTACTTTTTATACTATAGTAAACTCATCAAACTATACCTCATAGTATAACTTCATACACTGTAGCCTTCTTGTCTCCAGATCCAGTAACAATAAAACGATCGTCAACTGATATGTCACAGCTTAAAACACTACTGCTTTCAGACATCTGTATGTATAGGATACAATCATTATTTCATTGTGCATTAATGTATAATTATAAATAAGACTACACACACATAATAATAGTAACAAGTACAAATACCACTGTACAGTTAATGTTAATAATAATGGACTATGTACCTGGAATATACTAGCACCATAAGGTGTTCTCCATGCA
>NW_003547344.1:11485-13637 GCF_000090795.2 Amphimedon queenslandica | reverse complement strand
AGATCTAGAACAGCAACAACTGGATCTTTCCTTTGCCTGATTTTAAGCTAGGTTGTAGCTCCATGCCTAGCCGCCCACGCTAATAAATGAATCAGGCTCAGTAATCAATAATCAGTAGTGATGGGCGAATCCAGAAATTTGCATTCGATTCCGATTCTGAATACTTCTGAGACTGGAATCGATGGAATCGAATACCGATTCCGAGACTACATCTGCGCATGCGCAAAGCCACGTGGTATCAATTACAGCAATAATTAAGGTATTAACTACTGATTTATTAATTATTATTAATATTAAAAGGTGTGGTTGGGTGTGGTTTAATTCGGAATCGTTTCAAACGATTCCTACTTCTCTTTCGATACGAGTACGATTCCATTCGGAATCGAAGGATCGAATACTCCGGACTCGGAATCGCCCATCACTAATAATCAGTATGGATGCTTCGACTCGAGCTGCTTCAACTGTAATAGAAGCTGAGGAGGTTGTTCTACCTGGAGGAGAGCTAAAGAAAGGACCAGTATACGTCAGTATAGTACAAGATACCATTACTGATATTACCAGTACTCGCCCACCAACAGTTAAAGATGTGATTAAGACTCATTTATTGACTCCTGGCTTCATTGACTTACACATTCATGGATTAGGTAGATCTATACTCATATATAATGTGTAGCATCTACATGTAAGGCAGTATACCTTTAAATTGTGATTATAAATTAGGAATTTTTCTAGCCATTTTTGTTCACGGCCTTTCAATGACAAATTTTTTGAGGCATTAAAAATTTATAAAATCTCATTTTGATTAGAATTTAAATCAGTTCATCACATAAGATGACATACCATATAGCGGGACATTTTGGAAGGAATTAAAATTTGCAAATTTAGCATTTTGATAGCCATTCGCCAAAATAATAATCTGCCATTTTGAGCCATTATTCACATGCTCAATGGCATGCGGCCACAAATTTGCCAAATTAAAATCCGCCAATCACCAAAATTTAGCAATTTGCCAAATTTTACTCCCTCCAAAATTTCCTGCTATTTGGTATTACTATAAATCTTCAATCTTTTTTACTCGTAATTACTATTACTATTACCTCTATGTACATGTATAGGTGGAACCAATGATGTGATAGATTTCTGGTCAAACCCAGGTATAGCACAAAAATAATAAAGTTATTATTTATTGTCACTATGAATAGGCTACACACTCTCTCTTCTACCAATGGCAGGTACCACAAGTTGTCTAGCAACCATTGTCTTCCCTAAGAGCTCATCTCAACCAACCACTCTACGATTATTTGATAAGTTAAAAGACGTTATTGGTAGGACTGATACTGGCGGTGCAGTACTGGAAGGAATTAATGCTGAAGTAATGTGACATGATATTAATTTATGTATTTGTATAACAATTTGATCAGTTGTGAGCATTTTTATTACTTTGAAAAATTGATTTACCTTAATTAAAATGATAGCTTCATTAAATTATTTATTTAAGTTGATAATGTTTAGAGTTATGGACTACTAAAATGATAAAATAGCATATACATGTATCTAGTTCATAATATTTTGATTGATGTCCTTATCCTGCACAAAAAGTCTTCTGAACTACCATAATTATTCTGACTTAAGTTTTGAGCATTTTAAAGCACTACTATTATACATGGGCCAAATGCCATGCATGATGATTTATTGGTGGAAGTAATATTTGGCAAATTTGCATCTGAAAAGAAATTGGCAGATTTTATATTGGTGATTTTGTGCCACCTGCCATTGAGCATGCTCAGATCTAAACAAAATAGCGGATTTTATATTGGCAATTTCTTCATAGAACCGCCAATCACTAATATTAATTTCTCACCAATAAATCATCTTGTACGGTATATTACCAATAATAAATGTCCTAGGGTCCTCTAGTGAATGATTTTGGTGGTCTCCCTGAGAGTGAGAGACACATGACAGAGACTGACTTTGAGTTATTAATAGACTCAATACCATCAATCAAGATAATGACTATTAGCCCACACATTGAGGCCAGACACAATTATAAAAGACTAAAACTACTAATTAAAAAGTAAGTAAGTGTTAGTATAAGTTTTATTTATTGATTAATTTACTGTAGGGCGCCTTTTTCGAGGGCTGTATTTTTTCA
>NW_003547344.1:3688-8832 GCF_000090795.2 Amphimedon queenslandica | reverse complement strand
ATTTTTCTGTATCACGTGATCCAGTGAGGCGGGGGAGCCTAGGCTGCTGTGCCTAGCACTAGCGTAGTCTCGCGAGCCAGACTAGCAGTGGCTATGGCATCTAAAAGTAAGTCCTAATGTTACTTTTCCAGTATCATGTACTGTCAATCATTGATACATAGATCAACTGAATGGAAGAGCTGCTCACCGCACTGTATCAGTAGGTGATTCACTGTATGTGTGGGCTGGTAATCAGGATGGTTTACCTGGAGTACATGATAGTGAAGAGAAGAGAAGGATCACTAGTAATATACAGCACTTTACTCCTTCAACTGGTCAATGGATCACTAGAGGTACTACTGGTACTCCTCCATTAGGAGTCAGGGGCTACTACTGTACTGCAATAAATGATCAATTGTATTATTTCGGGGGACTGTGCGGTCATGACAAATGCTATCACAACAGTATTACACAACTGGATACCGTTAGTCTTCAATGGAGAGAATTAGAACCAACTGATGCAACTAGACGAGTTATGAGGAGATGTGCTGGTGGAATGATATCATTTGAACATGATGGAGTACACCATTTACTAATGATAGGAGGATTTGGATCTAAACCAGCTATACAACTACGTCATTATAAATATATTGAGTTACCTAATGGAAACTGGCGTACTAATGAGCACTCAATGTATAATTTATCATCAAGTAAGATTTTAAATTACTGTTTGTTAATAATAATTATTATTTTAGGAAAATGGAATAATCCTTCAATTATTGGTCAGTGTATGCCACCTGCTAGTCACTTTATCATTGAAAAGATCAACAACACTAGAGCTATTCTGTTTGGTGGAGTAGAGACTGATGATGATGCTAAGAGTACTGCTATGAACAATATTTATATATTAGAGATATCAATCAGCACTGTGGTATGTTAAATTATGTGTACTGAATGTATGCACACACACACACGCACACATGTCATTGTTAATGGGTGTCGTTATTTTATTTTTAGTCCTGGCAGTGTATAAAAAAACCTGAAGCAATATACCAGTGGCCTGTGGGTAGATGGGGTCATGCTGGTGCTATTATTATAACTGGATCAGGCTGTCCTATGCTAGTGATAAGTGGTGGGTGGGATAAGAATGAAGAGACATTAGATGACTGTTGGATCTTTAACATCACTCAACATTCCTGGATTAAGGCGTGTTAGATATTATTAATAATTGATCTGTATAGTGAGATACATGTACTTGTAAATTATTAATTTATTTCTATTAACAGTTAGCTGTACCTCACTCTGTTAGTGAGAGATGGTCTCATTCTCTCTCAGTGTTCATTATGAGTCTTCATTGTGTCTGGATAATAACTACTGGAGGAGCTATTGATAAGAGATTGACATTAGTCACTAATCCTAACATTGTTATGATAACTGAACTAGGTCAGTGTATTAGCTACACCCACCAATGAATACTATTAATTACCTAATTATTATTTCTGTTGACGTACTTAATGTTGCATTAGATCGACACCTTCTAATTTAAATTATTATACATGTATTTTAGTTACTAACAGTAAAGGAGAGTGGAAAGTAGGTGATACATTAGATACCAATGGTATGAATAATGAAGAATACAAGAAGAAGTATCAGCAGCAATTGCAGGCAGGAAGAAGAATATGGTTGGAGGAGTACCAGAAACCAAGAAAAGGAGATACCGTCGATATTAAGCAAACTGTACAAGCTCTTATGAAGAGTCTTGAAGAGAAGGAGAAGGAAAAAGAGAAAGAAGCACAAGTTTATCATCAAAAATTGATGCAGAAGGAAAGAGAAGAAGCAGAGAAAGAGCAAGAAATAAGTAGATATCGTCATCAGCTACAAGAGAAGGATAGGGAGCATCAGGTGGTACTGCAGAAGAAGGATAGGGAGCATCAGGTGATACTGCAGAAGAAGGATAGGGAGCATCAGGTGGTACTGCAGGAGAAGGATAGGGAGCTACAGGAGAAAGAAGAGACATTACAACAGAAGGATATTGTGATACTTGAGAATAATAGGGAGCTACAGGAGAAAGATAGGCAGTTGCAGGAGAAGGATAGGGAGCTACAGGAGAAAGAAGAGACATTACGACAGAAGGATATTGTGATACTTGAGAATGATAGAGAGCTACAGGAGAAAGATAGGCAGTTACAGGAGAAGGATAGGGAGTTACAGGAGAAGGATAGGGAGCTACAGGAGAAGGATAGGGAGCTACAGGAGAAGGATAGGGAGCCACAGGAGAAGGATATGGAGCTACAGGAGAAGGATAGGGAGCTACAGGAGGATAGGGAGCTACAGGAGGATAGGGAGCTACAGGAGAAGGATGGGGAGCTACCTCAGTCTCAAGAGGCAGTTCATAGGTACCAGCAACAAGCACTTACTGATGATCACTGGGTTATTAATAAAGATGAGGTGACTTCAAAAAGTTCCACACATGAATGGAAGAACATTGATGGTAAAGTAACTACATGCATGTACATGTATTTTATATTTATTTTATAGCCACACCAGTTATACCTAAAGTTGCTTATAGAGTGATTTCAGAATGTATTTCAGAGCTCAAAGACTGTGGGATTGATCTTCACTTCTTAACAGAGAAGTTATTAGAGAAGAAGATAATAAATGATAGACAAAAGAAGAAAGCCATTGATGAACACAGTGGACGTACCACTGACCAGAGAATGAATCAACTATTTGACATTGTTAAAGTCTCCGTGCAACGAGAGGGAAAGGTTTTTGAGTATATTTTAGAAATACTCAAAGACGAAGATACCATACTAGCTAACAAACTGTATGATGATATGATTAATAAATATGAACAATATAAATAATAATGCCCACACTTATTATTATTATATTTGATTTTTATTCCTATAGCAAAGTTAGCAATTAATAGTACCTGTAATTAAAAGTGACTTTAAAGTATTTTAGTATATTTTGTTTTTTTTTCTTCTTAATGTTTGTATTAATTGTAATGACTTGTCAAAAGTGTGAAAAAGTCTGGACTAGCTAAATGAGAATATCTCTATTTCCTTCTTTCAATCAACGCCTATACTCAGTATTGGAGGAAGCTAGGAGAGGTCGTTAGTAACAGTACTAACATTAGTAAATATGTATGTAATTTTAAAAGCTACATTAAAATATAAAAATTATCCTCATTCACTCTTTCTTTTTTATTATTTCATTTTTCTCTCTCTAGCTCTGTATGATCAGCCATGTGACAGTGATCATGCATGCTGATTAATTAACTGAATTTATGAAATCAAGTGATCACAGTCACGGGATTTATTGGCGAAATGGGCTCTTGCTATAAATATTTGCCAAATTTAAACCTAAGCTCTCAAATTATTTTTTATTATTTTAAATTTATTTCTCCATTCAGTGATAGTGTCCAGTGATTGTAAGACAATGTTACTTAAAGGGACTAATACACTGGCTGGTAGTTGTGTATCCATGTTGGATATATTTCATAATTTAGTGAATACATTAAACGTACCAATTCCTCAAGCTGTAAGAATGCTAGCAGAAAACCCAGCAAAGTAAGTGTAATTATATTGCATATACATTGTATCAAGCAAATAACCTTTTTACTAAGTCCATTTTTCCATGGTTTTATCCAAAAAAATGACTCCGAATCATCTCCAATTTATATTACATTTTTTGATGCATATTGATGTACTTATACTATGTAGAAAACTTCTTTTCATTTCGACTTGAATTTTTTTGAGTTATAGCCATTTTTTAAAAGCAGCAGATTTTGGAAAAAGCAATGGCTTATTTATATAGCCCATAGTTTTTTCCAAAAAATGGCTTCGGAATCATCCCCAATTTTTATTATATTTTTCATACATATTGACATACTTATGCTGTGTAGAAAGCTTGAGCTGATTCCAACTAAAATTTTTCAAGTTATGGCCATAGCACATGTTACCCCATCCATTAGCTATTACATGATATTGTAGTCACTAGTATAGTGTACATAAATTTAAAAGGAACAATATTAGCCTCCAACCACCACTAATTTTTTTCTAGGCAGAACCCTGTTGTACTACTATTTTGTACATGTACAAGTATGTACATCTTACTTTTGATTAGTTAAACTGAATCATTCACGAAAAACTGATGTCTATGTTGTCTTTTATGAAACACCATGGAGTTTGTTACATTGGCAATATTATGACATGCATCCCAGTGCTGAGCTACCTACTTTATTATTTTGATTAATAATATTGGAGATACATACTAGTGTACATATACAGGCCCGTAGCCAGGGGGGGTTCGGACGAACCCCCTGTTGTAGCTGCAAAAAAGTTTTAGATTAGCTCCTGTCATGAAGAACAGCACTGCAAAAGCAGGATTAGCATTTTGGCAGCAGCAAGAAGCACAGATAGCCATTTTAACTGAGTCAGCACATGGCTGAGATGCGTAAGTTAATACCACGCCTACCGACCACGCTCATTTTTGTGTAAATTTTTGCTGCGCGCTTCGCGCACAGCAATTTCCGAACCCCCTGTTTCAAATTCCTGCCTATGGCCCTGATATATATCTATCAATCACTCTCTTTTTCCTTTCTCTCTCTTCTCATATCTCAGAGTGGCTGGTTTAAAAGGACTTGGTTCCATTGCTATAGACAACAGAGCTGATCTGTTATTATTTGACAAAGATCTCACACTAACTGCAACTATGGTGGCTGGAAATACTGTCTGGAAAAAATGACATTTAATGCATAGCTCACCTTTGATGCATATTACTTGCTTCATATGACTGTGTGGCAAAATAAAATTAATATTTATGTGCATGTAATATTTATGTTGTAACATATACCTATTATTTTTTTTATTAGTTGATTACAAGTTTTAATTTTGTTTCTTTCTCTCTCTTCATTTTTGTAATGATGATAGAGAGAGGGAGGGACAGCGAAGGACAGGGTGAGATTCCTTCAAACAATAATAAAGATTTGTCTTGTTTTCATGCACTTAAAGTATTAATATCTAAACACTGTAAACAATTACTGATTGAAGAAATTCACATTTTGAGCTTTGCAAAAAAATGAGCCCCACCCAATATCGCGTGATCCACTAACCTGGCCAGCTAGGCTGGGCTATATGGCGTCTGAAAGTAAGTCTAAT
>NW_003547344.1:0-3399 GCF_000090795.2 Amphimedon queenslandica | reverse complement strand
TTTGCAAAAAAATGAGCCCCACCCAATATCGCGTGATCCACTAACCTGGCCAGCGAGGCTGGGCTATATGGCGTCTGAAAGTAAGTCTTAATCGAGGTCCTAATGTTACTATTCCAGCATTATGTACTGTCAATCATTAATAATTTATTATAGATCGACTAAATGGAAGAGCTGCTCACTGCACTGTATCAGTAGGTGATTCACTGTATGTGTGGGGTGGTAGACAGGATGGTTTACCTGGAGTACATGATAGTGAGGAGAAGAAAAGGTTCACTAGTAATATACAGCACTTTACTCCTGCAACTGGTCAATGGATCACTAGAGGTACTACTGGTACTCCTCCATTAGGAGTGAGAGAATACTGCTGTACTGCAATAAATGATCAATTGTATTATTTCGGGGGATGGTGTGGCCATGACAACTGTGACCACAACAGTATTACACAACTGGATACTGTTAGTCTTCAATGGAGAGAAATAGAGCGAATTGATGCAACTAGACGAGTCATGAAGAGATGTAGTGGTGGAATGATATCATTTGAACATGATGGAGTACACCATTTACTAATGATAGGAGGACTAGGATCTAAACCAGCTGTACAACTACCTCATTATAAATATATTGAGTTACCTAATGGAAACTGGCGTACTAATGAGCACTCAATGTATAATTTATCATCAAGTAAGATTTTAAATTACTGTTTGTTAATAATAATTATTATTTTAGGAAAATGGAATAATCCTTCAATCATTGGTCAATGTATACCACCTGCTAGTCACTTTATCATTGAAAAGATCAACAACACTAGAGCTGTTTTGTTTGGTGGAGTAGAGACTGATGATGATGCTAAGGATACTTATACTAGCAATATTTATATATTAGAGATATCAATCAGCACTGTGGTATGTAATAAATTATGTGTACTGAATGTATGCACATACACACACACACACACTCGCACACATGTCATTGTTAATGGGTGTGGTTATTTTATTTTTAGTTCTGGCGGTGTATAAAGAAACCTGAAGCAATAGACCAATGGCCTGTGGGTAGATACTTTCATTCAGGTGCTATTATTGTAACTGGAACAGACTGTCCTATGCTAGTGATAAGTGGTGGGAGGGATAAGAATAAAGATACATTCGATGATTTTTGGATCTTTAACATCAATCAACATTCCTGGATTAAGGTATGTTAGATAGTTGGGCGAAGCCCACTCTAGTGAAAACTTTCTGTATGTATGTATGTATGTATGTATGTACGTGCGTATGGGCGTGACTGGGAGGTGTGGTCAGGAGGCTGAGCCCCTTATATTCTTTCTAGTATTAATAATCGATACTACATTCAGATAAATTATTAATTTATTTCTATTAACAGTTAGATGTACCTCACTCTGTTAATAAGAGATGTGGCCATTCTCTCTCAGTGTTTATTATGAGTCCTCATTGTGTCTGGATAATAACTGCTGGAGGATATGTTGATAAGAGACGGACATTAGCCACTAATCCTAACATTGTTATGTTAACTGAACTACATGTAGGTACAGGTCAGTGTATTAGCCACACTCACCTACAAATACTATTAATTTGACGTACTTAATGTTGCATCATATCCACACCCTCTAATTAAAATTATTATTAATATTGTATTTTAGTTACTAACAGTAAAGGAGAGTGGACAGTAGGTGATACATTAGATACCAATGGTATGAATAATGAAGAATACAAGAAGAAGTATCAGCAGCAACTACAGACAGGAAGAAGAATATGGTTGGAGGAGTACCAGAAACCAAGAAAAGGAGATACAGCCGATATTAAGCAAACTGTACAAGCTCTTATGAAGAGTCTTGAAGAGAAGGAGGGACAATTGCAACAAAAGGAGAGAGAAGCTCAATTTCATCATCAACAATTGGAGCAGAAGGAAAGAGAAAAAGCTGAGAAAGAGCAAGAAATAAGAAGATATCGTCATCAGCTACAAGAGAAGGATAGGGAGCATCAGGTGGTACTGCAGGAGAAGGATAGGGAGCATCAGGTGGTACTGCAGAAGAAGGATAGGGAGCATCAGGTGGTACTGCAGAAGAAGGGTAGAGAGAAAGAAGAGACATTACAACTTAAGGATAGGGAGCTACGTCAGAAGATTAGAGAGCATCAGTTGGTACTGCAGGGGAAGGATATAGAGTTACAGGAGAAGGATAGGGAGCTACAGGAGAAGGACAGGGAGCTACAGGAGAAGGATAGGGAGCTACAGGAGAAGGACAGGGAGCTACAGGAGAAGGATAGGGAGCTACGTCAGTCTCAAGAGGCAGTTCGTAGGTACCAGCAACAAGCACTTACTGATGATCACTGGGTTATTAATAAAGATGAGGTGACTTTGACAAAGGAGGAGTTAGGAAGAGGATCTTATGCTGTTGTTACAGTTGGTATCTTTAGAGGTTTAAGAGTAGCTGTCAAGTCACTTCATGCTATCATCATCTCAAATTACAACCAAGGTCTCTTCTCCAGGGAAATGAGTATAGCATCACGAGTACGTCATCCTAACCTGGTCCAGTTTATTGGTGCAACTAAAGTGGGTAATCCTCTCATCTTGACCGAGCTGATGAGCACTAGTCTTTATAAAAAGCTACAGGAGACTGAGTTAAGCAATGAACAGATTCTGAGTATTGCTCAAGATGTAGCTTTAGGCCTCAACTACCTTCACCTGTTTAAGCCTCAGCCTATTATTCACAGAGATGTCAGTAGTCCTAACGTATTATTAAAGCCTTGCACTGGACCTGCTGGTTATGAAGCTAAAGTAGCAGATTATGGTACAGCTAAATTGCAACAAGGCACTAGTACTGGTACTGTTATGCCAGGCAATGTTGCATATGCTGCACCAGAAGCTCGCGATCCTGATCAACACAGTCCAGCAATGGATGTCTATAGTTACTCTGTTCTCCTTATGGAAATGACGTTGTACTCTCCCCCAGAAATGACAACAGCAGAGAGAGAAGTACAATCTGGTAGTGTCTCCTGGTCTGATATGAAGTCTCTCATACAAAGAGGACTTAATGCTAATCCTAGAGCTCGTCCTACTATGGCTCAAGTAATAGAGTCATTGAAAAGGATGAAGATTTGATTAATTGTTTGTATTATTGATATTCTAATTATTACTGCTGCCTCTTTTAGTTAGTTTTCTATTATTTTTAGTATAAAGATTTCATTAAATTGTTTGTGTTTTTGATATTACTGCTACACATGTACATTTTAGTTAGTATTCTATCATTTTAGTATACTTTGTGTAGTTTCTTTTCTTCAGTTAATGTTGTAGTATTTCTAAAAACTTAAAGGTGTGGAACTTGCCCTCTATCATAAATTTTAGCAGCTGAGCAGCTAAAATAAATGGGCATTGAGCTGGTGGATG
>NW_003547343.1:17368-20697 GCF_000090795.2 Amphimedon queenslandica | reverse complement strand
ATCTACTCTTGATAATAGTTATTTCCTTATTAATACTTATGTGTTCACATAATTATCTTCTTATGTAAACTGTTAGCTAAAGGGGGAGGAATGTTATGTATTCATGCATACACATATTCATTAACACCTCTTATTCATTATTGATCAATGATTATCATTATTGGGCCCTGCCCTGGCCGGCTCTATTGTTCTTTTTATTATATTATTGATTGATTGCACGTGTTGTTTTTGAAGAAATAGAGAAGAGATAATTTTACAAAAGTTTTCCACTGTTATTGCGTGCAAGCAAGCTGTGCTTTGGTCAATACTGCACCTAAGTACACAACAACTTGAACACTCTCCTACTAGCAGACCAACCCCATCAATGACTGAACTATTAGGCTACCTATCCATTAGCCCAGATATAGTACATTATGACACTGAAGATGAATCATTCTATTAATTCTAAAATAGACAAAATTAATAGCCCAAATCTCACATATTGACTGTTCTATGTTCAAATATGAACATACTTTGTACATATACATGTACTTGTCATTGTAGTTCATTTTTCCTGGTTGTATAATGATGACGACATGACTTCTTCAATACTAATAAGCACCAACCATTGGGTATGTACATACCAGTATGGTATCTGCTTGTCTATCTCTTCCTGCAGTACCAAATGGTCTAACTGTAATGTCAAATCTATGAAATCTTAATTGAAGAGGTGTGAATGTACAGTTTTAAAAATATAACCAGGAAAGTTACAAGCTGCAAATGATTTTAATCATATTTATGTTGTGATGTACAACCTGTCCGTGCAAAGGGGCAGGTATACTGACTAATTCTAATGTTAACTGACATTTTGTCATCTCTTATACGCATCTACTCGTGCATGTCTTAGATACAAAACTTAAGTGATATGCATGTACTTTTTCACAGTAAACATGTTATTTTTTGAATTGTCATAGCTTATTTAAAGGGAAAGAAAACAAATTTTAATAGTGACACTTACATTTAATGCACTTTACTTTTGTAAAAGAAAACTGTCTTTAATTTAATAAAAATAACAGTAGACTAATTTCTATAGTTTTTATGATTTTCATTGTACTATTGTTAAAATGGCATTGTCAGTATCATTGGTGATTTTGCTCTTCTTGTTGAGTGTCAGTGAAGTTATTAGTGAATGTCCATCTTCCTCAGGTAAGACACTGGATCTGTATAATAACAACTGTGTAGGTTTGTATAGGTATCTACTTAATACATAATGGAAACTGTTATCCTAATGGATCATATTTTCCAGATAATACTATCAGATCAGTTCCTATAGAGTGTGTATTACCTGGTGCTACTCTGAATGGTGGACAGTGGATTGGTCCTAATGGAGTAGTTCCTTGTAATGGTGGTAACAATTCAAATGTTCAATGTACTGTTGGGTCAGTTGCTAGTCTCAGTGTTCACATAAATCCACCAAGTTATCTTGGGCCACCTGGTGATGGCTGGTACAAGTGTTGTCTACCCACTGATTGTTTAGATCCTAACACTAACATCATCTTTGCTAATATATTCAGTAAGAGGAGATAATAATCACTTACTGATGTATCAATTTCCGTTTGTAGGTTTTGCACAGATAGAATCATTTACTGTTGCTGATCTTCCTTCTGATATGACAGTATATCCTCAGGAATACAAACTGACTTGTACTAAAATTGGATTCTATCACTATGGTATTAGTATGAGCATTGATAGTACTGCACTAGCTAATTACACTGAATGTTATGATCATAGTAATTCTTGTTCTGGTACTGTGTTAGTTAGTAATGCCAACACAGTAAGATATACTGTTGATATCACATGGGATGGAATGACTGTCAGTAGTGGATCAATCAGTCAATCAACCACTGGAGATCAAATGTATCAGCGTGTAGTGGCAGTTACTGATCAACCTAATAGAACTCGTTCTGTAACTATAAAAGGTAACTCATTATAGTTGATTTAAAATACATAGTATGATATTTTATAGTTCCAGCAACTGCTCCCTCTTCTCTTACTGAGGTCAACAAGACAGCTACCACTATCACTGTCAGTTGGACTGCACTTGATTCATCTGATGCTGATGGATATGTAGTCAATGTCACTAGTGACACAGACACTGTGCAGACAGTACAGGTGGAGGGAAGTAGTAATAATACAATAACACTGACTGGACTGAGAGGAGGAACAACTTATAGCATCACAGTCAGAGCCTATCAACAATTACTGGGACCTGCTAGTACAATCAGTGTACAGACCTTACCAGGTATTGCTACTGCACCTTTTAATGTACTTTTAACCAGGGGCGTAGCTGGGAAGGAAATGATGAGAGGACGTAGAGATGAGTGGTGTGAAGTGCACTGAAAATTTGGACGCACCCCTTTTTGGCACTTGTATAGTGCACTAAAATAGCATTTTTACATATTTTAAAGCATCAAATTCTTACATTTTTAACAATGATTAATATAAAACGAGTGTCTTGTTTTTGCCTAGGCTATTACTCATCTCTTGTACATTTGCTACTGTGCAATGTATTGTAAATGATTACAAGGTAGTTAATTTTTATTACTAGGTGGTAGGTAATAAAACAAACAATGAATAACATTATCAACAAAAATTGACGGGGGGGGGGCAGGCCCCTATAGGCCCCCATCAGATACATCCCTGCTTTTAACATTGTTGATATATTTCTAGTTATTAATTCAATCAATTGGATACTAGTCTCATCCATTACACAACTTAATAACACTCAATATCGTATTGATTGTCTCACAACTATTGATATAAATCCTTCAACTGATGTTTACTGGTTAGTGAATGGAGTGATGAAGAGTAACTCAATGTATACATCAATTGATGTCCTGACATACAACAACACACTACTGGCATATCCTGATCCACTGGGAGTGTCAGTCAATGTTACCTGTATAGCAATGACTGGAGGAGTCAACTACAGTCGATCTGTGATATTACATGGTATACTTGAAAATACTTCAATCAATAGGTATATTGTTTTGTTTTTTTCTAGCTCCCAATAGCTCTCCAAATAATGTGAGAGGGTTTATATTGAATGCTAATAGTATCAAAGTGAACTGGACCAATTCATCAGAGACTAATGGATATGTGATTGAGTATACTACTGGAGATGTAACCAGGAATGTAGTATCCACTAGTGAAGATGAAATTGTACTAACAGATCTCTCACCAATGAGTACCTATACCATCAGTGTGTACTCATATATAGATCTTCCTTCAGTTAATAGTACAGTAACAGTGTTAAGATTTGATGGTGAGTTATTATCATTGAGAGAGTG
>NW_003547343.1:15275-17358 GCF_000090795.2 Amphimedon queenslandica | reverse complement strand
CACCACTGGAGATCAAATGTATCGGTGTTTAGTGGAAGTTAGTGATCAACCTACTAGAATTCGTTCTATAGCTATAAAAGGTAACAGACAAGATTTTATCTTAAAATACTATGTAAATATTTTTTAGTACCAGCTACTGCTCCCTCTTCTCTTACTGAGGTCAACAAGACAGCTACCACTATCACTGTCAGTTGGACTGCACTTGATTCATCTGATGCTGATGGATATGTAGTCAATGTCACTAGTGACACAGACAATATGCAGACAGTACAGGTGGAGGGAAGTAGTCATAATACAATCACACTGACTGGACTGAGAGGAGGAACAACTTATAGCATCACAGTCAGAGCCTATCAACAATTACTGGGACCTGCTAGTACAATCAGTATACAGACCTTACCAGGTATTGCTACTGCACCTTTTAATGTACTTTTAACCAGGGGCGTAGCTGGGAAGGAAATGATGAGAGGACGTAGAGATGAGTTGTGTGAAGTGCACTGAAAATTTGGACGCACCCCTTTTTGGCACTTGTATAGTGCACTAAAATAGCATTTTTACATATTTTAAAGCATCAAATTCTTACATTTTAAACAATGATTAATATAAAATGAGTGTCTTGTTTTTGCCTAGGCTATTACTCATCTCTTGTACATTTGCTACTTTGCAATGTATTGTAAATGATTACAAGGTAGTTAATTTTTATTACTAGGTGGTAGGTAATAAAACAAACAATGAATAACATTATCAACAAAAATTGATGGGGGGGGGCAGGCCCCTATAGGCCCCCATCAGATACATCCCTGCTTTTAACATTGTTGATATATTTCTAGTTATTAATTCAATCAATTGGATACTAGTCTCATCCATTACACAACTTAATAACACTCAATATCGTATTGATTGTCTCACAACTACTGATATAAATCCTTCAACTGATGTTTACTGGTTAGTGAATGGAGTGATGAAGAGTAACTCAATGTATACATCAATTGATGTCCTGACATACAACAACACACTACTGGTATGTCCTGATCCACTGGGAGTATCAGTTAATGTTACCTGTATAGCAATGATTGGAGGAATCAACTACAATCAATCTCTGATATTACATGGTATGATTATACTTTAATCAATAGTAGATACCTTTGTCTATTTTCTAGCTCCTAGTGGTCCTCCAATTAATGTGAGGGGGTTCATATTAAATGCTACTAGTATCAAAGCGAACTGGACCAATTCATCAGAGACTAATGGATATGTGATTGAGTATACTACTGGAGATGTAACCAGGAATGTAGTATCCACTAGTGAAGATGAAATTGTACTAACAGATCTCTCACCAATGAGTACCTATACCATCAGTGTGTACTCATATATAGATCTTCCTTCAGTTAATAGTACAGTAACAGTGTTAAGATTTGATGGTGAGTTATTATCATTGAGAGAGTGTAACCGATATCTGTTGTAGTTCCTAGTCCAGTAACTAGTCTCTCAGTATCTAATGTCTCAACCACTGGTATTACAGTGAACTGGACTATTCCCAGTAGTGACAACTATGTAACATACTACACCATCTCCTATACTCCATCTTGTCCCCAGTTATCATCAGTGAATGAGACAGTCTCTGTTGCTCCTCATCAGTCCACTACAACATACAGTTATACATTAGTAGGTCTGTACAATGGTATGAACTATACCATCACAGTGAGAGCTAGTAATGTACTAGGGGGATCTGATTCTAGTTTAGTTGAAGAGTACATAATATCAACAGGTTTGGTACAGTCTTCATTTGAATCAATTGTTATATTATAATGCTTTACTTATAGCTCCTACTGGAGTACCTAATTCATTGTCTTTATTATAACCAATTAATAATCTCACTTGGAATGAGGTCAATTGTTCTGAGCGTAATGGTCTCATCACAGGCTATACAGTGATTATCAGTAACAGTAGTATCACATACAACCTCACCAGTACTGAGAGATATATCATATTGAATGATCTAGTACTCCGCACTGAGTATAACATCAGTGTAGCTGCTGTCAATTCTGTTGGAAGAGGTCCCTTCAGTGATCCTATTGTAGTA
>NW_003547343.1:9558-15265 GCF_000090795.2 Amphimedon queenslandica | reverse complement strand
TACAACCTCACCAGTACTGAGAGATATATCATATTGAATGATCTAGTATTTGGTACTGAGTATAACATCAGTGTAGCTGCTATCAATTCTGTTGGAAGAGGTCCCTTCAGTCATCCTATTATATTAGAGATTGGAATAGGTATGTAATTATTATACTATTGTATCAGAATGTGTCTTTTTTAGTACCTGGCCCAGTTGGTTCAGTATCCAGTATCATGGACACTACATGGGCTGTTATCTCATGGAGTGTACCTAGTTATATTCCATCAGACTATCCCATTATCTCATATGAGATAGGATATCATAACTTACAGTTTGATGGTAACTGTTTGATGATAAATTATGATGACTTTAATACTCAAATATTACAACTAACTAATTCAACTAATACTTATGTCAACATTACTGGTCTTAATGATATGTCTTACTTTATTTTTGGTGTACATGCATACACTGTTAATGGATACGGAGAATGGACAGTTATTGCTAATGAGACACTAAAACTACCAGTACAATTATCATCTAACTGTGCTACATCAGACAGTGTCATTGCTCTTAGTGTGTTAGTGGGTATATTGTGTGGTCTACTAACTGTCAGTGTTGTTGTTCACATCTACTGCTTTATAAGGTATCTAGTTTTGATAATAACTTATTTTTGTTTTCTTATAGAAAGAAAAGCCCGTATACTTATAACAAGCAAACAAAGTTAGTTTACTCTATTACTTTAAGCTATTCACTACTTTAATAGAGTTGATGATGATATTGCAATGCAAGTATGTGAACCATATGAAATTCACAAGACTAAACAAAGTGAAGAGAATGAAGGAGTCTATGATGAATGTCAAACATCACCTGATGATGTTTATGAGCATATGCCACAATAAATGTATGTGCTGAAATAATTTAATATACTAAGCATGACTCGTTAAACATTTTCACTAGTTTTAGTGCAGCAGTTATTTTTGTTTTGCATACAGCTATTCATTACATAGTTTGTGTTAAAAAGAGAATAAAATTTTATGAGTGCATTTAATAGTCACTGTGTAGTCTTGAGATTGTGGCACAAGATCTGATTTTAGTAAATTGCCTGTACTGATCAATCCTCATATTGACCATTTAAAGAGAGAGAGAGTATATGCATATTAATGGAAAGACTTATATACTTACCAAGATTTCATTCTAACCAGTGGTTAGCATTGATCACATGATTCTCCTAATAGTATGATCCCACAAAGACCTCCTACCAACTCTAAATGATAAATCTACATATGTGTTGATACAGTATCTTCAAGATTTAATAACAAACCTATACTATATTACAGGATATTTTGTCAAAAATGTCAAGAATAAATTCTCCATTTAAAAAAAATTTGTTGCACATACAAGTTATTTATGTCGAACAGAAAATTTTAGATGATTTTAATCACATTTGGATTTTTTTACAAATTTCAGGCCAAATCCCATACAGTGTCCTTTGTCAAATTTCACTATAACTGAAAAGGAGAAAAATTTTATTTTATAATTTTTTCTAATACATATACATGTTTTTATGTTGTATTTCAATTTTGAATTGACTCTAATTCCATTTAAAATTCTTATAAATTTTTAAACTTGCTCCAAAATTGGGCCAAATTCCCTGTACTACAGTACAGGGTATTTCACCAAAAATAAAAAGAACATTCTTATTTTTATAATTTCCCTGATACATTATACATTTATACATGTTGTCATGTTGTGTTTCAATTTTGAGCTGATTCCAATCACATTTGGATTCTTTATAAACTTTTAGAGTAACTTGCTACCAATATTTAAACTGCATACATACACGTACAGTCAAACTTGTCTGTTCAGTGGACACCTTGGGACCCAATAATGTCGTCCTGTATCATAAAAGTTTTTTTGTTTCAGAATGTTACTAATAATATTGTAGTGGTCTTTGCTGAATTTGTAGGTATATAGTCAAACTGAAATGATTTTGTTTCAAAGTCTTCAAGAGCATTTCTTAATATAACTGTTCATGATTATAACTGGTATCTGCTTGTCTGGCTGTTTCTATTTGTATAATACAAGTACCAATGGTCTAACTTTAATGACAACTCTAGCAATATTTCACACTACTGGTATCTCCAGGTGTGAATGACAAGCTGCAAATGATTCTGATTATATTTATGCTATGATGTGTCTATACAGTCTGTAAACCTGTCAGTGCAATGGAGCAGGTTTCCTGATTTATTTGATTTGATGTTAACATATTCATGTACTCATGAGCCTGAGATACAAAACTTAAGTGATATGCATATAGTTTATTTTCACAGCATACTCATGTTATTGTATGAGCTTATTTTAAGGATATAAGTAAACAAGTTTTAATGGTGATGTGCACTTTATTTATGTAAAAGAAACTGTTTTTAATTTGATAAAAATAACACTAGACTGATTTTATAGTTTTTATAATTTTTATTTACTATCTTACTATTGCTAAGATGGCATTGTCAGTATCATTGGTAATTTTGCTCATTTTGTTGAATGTCAATAAAGTTATTAGTCAATGTCCACCTTCCTCAGGTAAGACACTGGATGTGTATAATAACAACTGTATAGGTTCTTATAGGTATCTACCTGAGGTATAATGGAAACTGTTATTCTAATGGATCATATTTTTGGGATAACAGTATCAGACCAACTCCACTAGAGTGTGGTTTACCTGGTGCTACTCTGAATGGTGGACAATGGATTGGTCCTAATGGAGTAGTTCCTTGTGATGGTGGTAACAATGCAAATGTTCAATGTACCACTGGGTCAGGTGCTAGTCTCAGTGTTTTCATAAATCCACCAAGCTTTCTCCAGTCATCTGCTGGTGATGGCTGGTACAAGTGTTGTCTACCCACTAATTGTTCAGATTCTAACACTAACATCATCTTTGCTAATATATTCAGTAAAATATGCTAAACAACTCTCTTTAAGTTAATTTTTTATTTATGAATAGGTTTCACACAGATAGAATCATTTTTTATAGCTGATCTTTCTTCTGATATGACAGTATATCCTCAGGAATACAAACTGAATTGCACTAAAATTGGATACACTCATTATGGTATTAGTATTAGCATAGGTAGTACTGCACTGACTAGTTACAATAATTGTGATGATCGTAGTAATAGTTGCTTTGGTACTGTGTTAGTTAGTAGTACCAACACAGTAAGATATACTATTGATATCACATGGGATGGAATGACTGTCAGCAGTTGGTCAAGCAGTCTATCAATCACTGGAGATCAAATGTATCAGTGTGTACTCAATAATCCTAGTGGTGCCGATAGAACACGTAATTTAACCATAAAAGGTAATGCTGATCTACATTATGCTTCTACATGTAATTTTACCAATAATAATAATAATGTATCTCTTTCTGTTAGTACCAGCAACTGCTCCCTCTTCTCTCACTGAGGTCAGCAAGACAGCTACCACTATCACTGTCAGTTGGACTGCACTTGATTCATCTGATGCTGATGGATATGTAGTCAATGTCACTAGTGACACAGACACTGTGCAGACAGTACAGGTGGAGGGAAGTAGTAATAATACAATCGCACTGAATGGACTGAGGGAACTAACAACTTATAGCATCACAGTCAGAGCCTATCAACAATTACTGGGACCTGCTAGTACAATAAGTGTCTTCACTCATTGTCAACGAGAAGGTATTTTGTTTTATTATAAATTAATATAAATATTGATTATTATAGGCATCTATTTAGCATATAATGGAAACTGTTATCCTAATGGATCATATTTTTGGGATAGTAGTTTCAATTACATTACTCAAAATATATCATGTGTGTTACCTGGCACTAGTCTAACTACTGGTCAGTGGGTTAGAGTTGCTGATCCTGATGATCCTGTTGACTGTAACAGTAATAGTGCCAGTGATCCTTTTCATTGTACTAATGTCACTTCACCTGATGCTATTCTCTATCTTTATCTTGCTCAGGGACTACCAAAATCTCAAGAAGGCTGGTACAAGTGTTGTCTACCCAGTGATTGTTCAGATCCTAACACTAACATCATCTTTGCTAATATATTCAGTAAGAGGAGACTATAATCCCTTAGATCTACTAATGCATGTAATAATTTTTGTAGGATTTGCACAAATAGAATCATTTACTGTTGCTGATCTTTCTTCTGATATGACAGTATATCCTCAGGAGTACAAACTCAATTGTGTCAAAATTGGACACCCTCACTATGATATCAGAATGAGCATCAATAGTACTACACTGGCTAGTTACACTAACTGTGACAATAGAAATAGCAATTGTCATGGTACTGTGTTGGTTAGTATTACCAACACAATAAGATATACTGTTGATATCACATGGGATGGAATGACAATCAAAAATGGATTAATCAGTCAATACGCCACTGGAGATCAAATGTATCAGTGTGTAGTGGCAGTTACTAATCAACCTACTAGAACATGTAATGTCACTCTAAAAGGTAACAGATTAGATCTTATCTTAAAATACTATATATTTTATAGTTCCAGCAACTGCTCCCTATTCTCTTACTGAGGTCAACGAGACAGCTACCACTATCACTGTCAGTTGGACTGCACTTGATTCATCTGATGCTGATGGATATGTAGTCAATGTCACTAGTGACACAAACACTGTGCAGACAGTACAGGTGGAGGGAAGTAGTAATAATACAATCACACTGAATGGACTGAGAGGAGGAACAGCTTATAACATCACAGTCAGAGCCTATCAACAATTACTGGGACCTGCTAGTAGTACAATCAGTGTACAGACCTTACCAGGTATTGCTACTGCACCTTTTAATGTACTTGTAACATTGTTGATGTATTTCTAGTTGTTAATTCAATCAATTGGACACTAGTCTCATCCACGACACAACTCAATAACACTCAATATCGTATTGATTGTCTCACAACTACTGATATAAATCCTTCAACTGATGTTTACTGGTTAGTGAATGGAGTGATGAAGAGTAACTCAATGTATACATCAATTGATGTCCTGACATACAACAACACACTGCTGGTATATCCTGATCCACTGGGAGTGTCAGTTAATGTTACCTGTATAGCAATGATTGGAGAAATCAAATACAATCAATCTGTGATATTACATGGTATAATTACACTTTAATCAATAGTAGATACCTTTGTCTCTTTTCTAGCTCCTAGTGGTCCTCCAAATAATGTGAGAGGGTTTATATTAAATGCTACTAGTATCAAAGTGAACTGGACCTATTCATCAGAGACTAATGGATATGTGATTGAGTATACTACTGGAGGTGTAACCAGGAATGTAATATCTACCAATGTACATGAAATTATACTAACAGATCTCTCACCAATGAATGCCTATACCATCAGTGTGTACTCATATATATATCTTCCTTCAGTTAATAGTACAGTAACAGTGTTAAGATTAGATGGTGAGTTATTATCATTGAGAGAGTGTAATTGATATCTGTTTTAGTTCCTAGTCCAGTAACTAGTCTCTCAGTATCTAATGTCTCAACCACTGGTATTACAGTGAACTGGACTATTGCCAGTAGTGACAACTATGTAACACACTACACCATCTCCTATACTCCATCTTGTCCCCAGTTATCATCAGTGAATGAGACAGTCTCTGTTGGTCCTCATCAGTCCACTACAACATACAGTTATACATTA
>NW_003547343.1:8071-9432 GCF_000090795.2 Amphimedon queenslandica | reverse complement strand
GTTAATGATGACGACATCATAGATAATAGAGTAATTCATTAGAGTAGTTCATTTACGTTACTCTAATATCTATGACGACATCGACACCTACCCATATATATGTACAGCAACGCCCTCGGCTTGGGTGTTCCTGAGATATCCTACGCCCCGGCCCCGGCCCCTCATGTAACAAATACGCCCACAAGGCTAGTACAAATCTGGCACATGGTCCCATTTGGTAGTGGTGGGCGATACTGGTCAAACTTGATTCGATCCGATACCGATCGATACCACTCAATATCGAATGTATCGATACACTTTCGATACGATATATGCACCACGCCCATCAATTAAAACTAATTAATTAATACCACACCTATAATAATAAAATGGACTCAGTTATCAAGACTGTTAAGAAATAAGAACATATCTACGTTCTTCGGTTTCAGTGTACTTCTCCTGGCAGAAATCAGTTCCCCAGCTTTGCTAAATAGTCTCTCAGAAGGGACAGATGTAGCTAAAACTACCAGGTACTTCGTAGCTATTTGCTTTACGTTAGGAAAGGCAGCCTCGTTGTTTCTCCACCACTCAAGTGGGTCATCCTGTCTGGCAATAAGTGGCATTCTGAGATATTGCTGCAGTTCAGTAAAAGCATCGGTTGCTGGTTGTCTTGTCGCCCTTACTTCTGCAACTCTTTGGTCAAAGAACTGCCATAGTGGGTTTAGTTCAGAGCTGGCAGACACCTCATTACTAGCACTCGTCTCAGCCCCACTTGAAATCCTTTCCAAGCTAGGCTGGCTAGCACACTGGGCTACTACTGTTCGAGCAATTTTATCTGCTGCACTTTGATCAGAGAAAGCAAACTTCTTGAATCTTGGATCTAATAAGGTGGCTGAAGCAAGTATTGGATTGTTTTCTACATTAAAAAACCGACCTCTCATATGATGAAGGAGTTTTGCTGCTAATTCGCTTGTTTTTTGGCTGGATATCATCATAAGTGATTTTGCTAATGGGATAATTTTTGAAGCAGACAGATATTTTTCTGATGACATCTCAGTTGTGACAGCTTCAAATGGCTGAAGAGTATCAACAGCTTCTTTGAGTATTGCAGTCTTATCACTTGCTATGAGTAAGTCACTACGATCGAGAAGGCACAGTGTTGTTCGAATTGCTTCATCCTGCTCCAAGTACCTTCGTAGCATATAGAAGACGCTGTTCCATCTGGTGTCAACATGTTGGATTAACTTATGCTCTGGTAAATTGAGTCGAGCTTGAATGACCTTTAGCTTGTCAGAAGCCTTTGTACTTCTATGAAAATAGCTGACAATGTTCTTCACTGACTGTATCAACGATGACAATTCAGGTAGCTCAGAAAGTGAATT
>NW_003547343.1:6339-7904 GCF_000090795.2 Amphimedon queenslandica | reverse complement strand
GTAGTTTTTCCATGAATTGTGGTTGATTGCATTTGTAATGTTTGCAGCATTATCAGTTGTTACACAGCAGACTTTGTCAGTTATATTCCATTCATCTGTGATGGCTTTGAGGATCGCAGCAAGATTGATTGCTGTGTGGGACTCATCAACATGTTTTGTCGATAAAACAGCTGATTTAAGGGACCAATCTGATGTGATGAAATGACAGGTAACTGTTATATATCCCATATTTGCTCTTGATGTCCATAAATCAGTTGTCAGAGAGCAGTAATCAATCCTGCCTAGTGCTTCAAGAAGATCTCTCTTCTTTGTCTCGTATAGCTCTGGCAGACTCTGTCGCATTATTGTACGACGACTTGGAAGACTGTATCGAGGATCAAGGACACTGATGAACCTCTTAAATCCTTCGTCCTCTACAATCTTAGCAGGCTGCAGATCTGTGACAAGCATGTTCACCAATGCTTTATCTATATTAATTCGTCTAGATGATTCCTCTATAATGGTAAGAGAGAAATGTAAAAATAAGTGCTGTACTTGACCCAGTTAGCCACCCTGTACAGCTGTATAGCTTACTTGCATATCCCTGTGTTCTCTCTATACTTTGCTCCAGTGTTTGCAAGCCTTTAGTCTTCTGTTTCTTTGCATCCTCCACTGATTTTTTGGCTGCAGTCTGTTGCTCATGAATTTCTTTATATTCATTTGGATGATACTTATTCAGGTGCTATAGAATTATATTTACTATTATGACCATTACAATCATTATACCTTTGTCATGTTGGTTGTGTTTCCTGCTGTAGGCACTTTCATTCCACAGAGATCACAAGATGCTTGTTTTTCAGCACATTCTCTGAAATGTGTCCAAATGAGACTTCTCTTGTTAGTTGGTTTAGTAGCAGGGTTAGGATTGGCAGGATTGCTACTGGCCATAACACAGCTTGAGTTAAAAGAATTACTGTCTCTAGCTCTGCAGTATGCTATATAGTACTCACTATTTACTGACTGCATGCTATTTGATGGGCTCTTTATATACAAAAAGTAGAAAGGTTCTAGATAATTCTATAACATGTGCTATCACTAGCTAAATTTAGTTGCAATTTGCTACCACTAACAGCTTTACTCAGCAGTAACGTTTTATTTTAAAAATTGATTTTATTTTTATTAAAATTTACATTATTAATACTATATAATGTTAATAAGGGGTGCGGCTTTAATAAAGGGGGCGTGGCCAAACGTATCGATACACTCGAAGTTAAAATTTCGATACCGATATGTATCGATACCGTTATATATCGTTTATATCGATAAAACATCGATATATCGCCCAGCACTACTGATTTACTTTCTAATCATGGTTTGTAGGAGTAAGTTTCAAACATAGCTATTGTGAAAATATGCCATAAGATTGATGAACTCTGAAAATTATAATTAATGACTAAGTAATGCATCATTACAACTATGTTAGTCTAGTTCATAATGAGTTAACTTGTCATAGCCTAAATATTTAAGTGCCACACAAATTTTGGAATCTAAAAAAGTGACAACACAACGTATTTGTTATTAATCCA
>NW_003547343.1:0-2189 GCF_000090795.2 Amphimedon queenslandica | reverse complement strand
TTCTAAATTTATTTTAAGTAAGTAGTACAAAACTTATACACTGCATTGCATATTGAAAATATTCATACCTTTGAAACAACATCTATAGCTGTAACATGGACTGAAGAGACTTGCTGTACTTTCTACTTCTCTTGCACAATATAATAGTATTTTGCTGGTGTAAGAAATAGGAATCCTATGCCATTCGTAAATGAACCATGCCCAACCATTGTACCTAAAACCTTAAATAGTCCACACATCCTTGTTTCTGCAGTACAAACTTGGATAAGACTGCCTGAAGGTCCAGTAAATAAGCACATAATTATGCTGCAAGTCACTATTATACAGCTCAAAATATTTGACAGTGACACCTCCTGCACAGGTGTCCTTAAACATGGCCATGCAGAGGCAATGCCATGGTATAATTGAAGCTTAAATGTCTTAATTACATACATATAATATAACAGTGATTGTTAATTATTGTAGCCCACCTAGTTGTAATTAATTGTTACACCACCTGCTATAACTTTTACATGTATTAGCAAGCCCCTTATTTATTGAGTTCCTATTACTATACAGTTAACACCATATTACTCTTGTATAAATGAGTAAAAAGTATACTTTGAATATGGTTAAATTAAAAATTTCCTAGACTTTCATGCAGTGATCCTTTGGCTGCCATTTGCTTCGGTGCATGTGCAATACAGACAGTAGAGAACACATCCTATAGCTGTGATGTCTTTAATCCCTCTCTCTATTCCTTTTGTTGCATCAATTACAATCCCTGTATTGTGATATTATTTCATTATAAACTAATTGGTGAAGGCCTTCACTCTTAACATTGGTGACCCGGATGGCCCTGGCGACTCACGGCTCAGGGTGATAAAGACAAGCAGCCATTGGACTTGTGCTAGAACAGTTTTTTAGTCCACACGCTCTTTTTGATGTACTCTAACTTATGAACTGACCTTCTGACGACTCACTGTCAGTTGAGCTAACTCAAACTCTCTCCTTCTGGCGACTCACTGTTAGACAAGTATACACTGGCCACGACGACCCACTGTCAGCCTGCATTCTCTCTTTGCCCACGGTAACACTCCGCAACATGTACTCTACTCATTTTTACTCTCGGCCGTCTCATGACTCTTTCTTTGCCATATCTTCTTCCTCATTCCTCTCAAAGTATATGTGATATTTCTACAGGACAACCTCGCCTTGTAGTACCTCCCTCATTCTGCCAGCTCCTATTTTGCTTTCTCTCTCATTTGGCAATTCAACCAACTCAGAAGGTTATTGCCTCTTTTTGTGTGTGGTCCAAGATGCGTCAGGACATTAAACATTGGACTCCAGCATATTTAGCTTTACATAATGTTCGCTTCATCAGCATTCACATTCATATAGTGCTATCTCTTCCATTTTCTAACAACTATTTGTTTACTAATTGGCCTGAAAGTATGTCTATCGTGGATATCACAGCTGCAACTGTAGCTCAAGCATTAGTTTCTAGTTGGGTATCTCAATTTGAAGTACCATCAACAATATCTATGGACAGAACTTTAATGAAGTTATTGGGAACGACTGATATCTGCACTAATTCTCATCATCCACAAGCAAATGGCATTATTGAGCGGTTCCATGGTTATTTAAAAGGAACTTTGCACACTCAGCCTCTCTTACTCGTGGCCTGACTTCTTACTAGTTTTACTAGGTATTTTGACTGCAATTAGTAAGGATCTCCAGTTCTCAACAAATAAGTTGATATATGGGACCACATTTGTCAGTAGCAATAAATTAAATTTAGCTTATTTTGATTCTCCTAATTCCATGTCCTCTCATTATAACTTACATACTCAATCTCCCACTGCTCTTTCTTGCTGGGACGCTACTTGTTCGGAGACATCAGTTCATGTTCGGATACTAACACTACTTGTTTGGAGACTGAAGGTAATTGCTTGGATACCAATGGTACTTGTACAGTCCAACATGTCAAACTTCCTTAGCAACTCAATTTATAGACTGGCATCTCGTTTCATTATTATAATCGTTTTATTATTATGTTCAACTCTTTGAGAAGAGAATACATTTATTATTATCGTTTCTATGATGATAGCTCTTTCCTCTCCATCTATTATCATTATCATTATTGTTGCTTAATTTTATAATTTCTCCTTTCTATCTGCACTTTCTTTTGCTTCGCTCGCCTCCTCCCA
>NW_003547342.1:18921-20708 GCF_000090795.2 Amphimedon queenslandica | reverse complement strand
AAACTTTGAGCTCATTTCAATAAATTTTGGATATTCTTTACAAACTTTTACTTACTTAAAAAATCAGACAGAAGTTCCTGTAATATATAAGGATTTTTTTGCAAATTTTAGTAGTTGCTCCTTGGGTGTACTCTAGTCTTAATTAAGTCAGAATCAGCTCAAACTTTCTACACAGCAAAAAAATGTAAAAAAATTAGAGTGATTTCACAGCCTTGTTTTAAAAACAATGGGCTATAAAAATATTCGTTTATATTATTGTGCAATTAATTGCCTTAGGATGCTGATAAGTCTCATCCAGTTGTGTTTGTTGTTGAATTTGTTGAGGAAGTTAACTTTATTCTACTGAGTGGCTTACTGTTGATCCTACAGTGAGTTATTATACATGTACTTGTACTTTTAATACTATATCACTATTGTACTGTTATGCATTTACTGCAGTGATATTTATTATTGCATGTTATTGTGTGTAGTGGAAGGTTCCTGAGTCGATAGCGTTTCCTTTGTTACAAAACAGAGCTCCATTGTATAATTTTAGTACTACACAAAAAGTGTGTGATCTAAAAGCGTATTATAATTATTTTGGTTTAGTGAGTGCTAGTGCTTAGTGTAATATTGTACATGTAGATTAGTTTATTCTTCCTGTTTTTTGGTAAGACCTTTCAGCAATTCAGCAGTTATCTATTATTGTTTTTTATCCAGTTATTAGTGAGAGGTAATTTGAGGCTCAATACTCACTAACATAATCATGATTATTTCCTCTGGTACATTGTATCTTCTAAATAGCATAAGCTTCATGAGCTGACATGTATTGTTACATGTACGCACGATCACTTTTAAAATATGGAACTGCATACATGTACATATACATTGTATGTACATGTACAATTGTACATGTATACAATACACTTGTTCATGAATTCTGTCCATGTGTAGGTATGCTCTACTGACTCCTGAGACTTATCCTCGTTGGACTGGTCCAGTCCAGGATGGTATACGACACTTGATGATGTCAGTCAACATGGAGCCGGACCAGTGGCAGCTGGGGAAGACTAAAGTGTTTATCAAGAGTCCTGAATCAGTGAGTATTGGCACTATTTGAAATATCTTATTTTCTCTTTTTATTTAATTTTATTCTTCCCCCTCTTTCTTTCTATTTTTACCCTTCTCTCTTTTCCATCTTTTTTTCTATTTTTGTTATTTTTTATTGTGGCTTATGGTATAGCTGGTGATTTTGGAGGGATAAAGTTTTGGTAAAATGCTAAATTTTTGATATTTTAGCTGGTTTTAATTTGGCGAATTTGTGGCCATGTGTCATTGAGCATGAACAGAAAAGTTCAAAATTATGGGTTTTATTTTTGGTGAATAGCTATTAAAATGCCAAATTCACCAAAACTACCAGCTTTATATGGTAATCTTCTTCATTCTCTTTTATTCATCCATTGTCCTCAGTTTAAAATTAAATTAATTATCATTATTATTATTATTATTCTCTAGTTATTCTTATTGGAGGAGCTCAGAGAGAGGAAGTATGATGCTTATGCTCGTAGGATCCAGAAGGCATGGCGTCGTCACCGGTCAGACCAGTACTACCAGACACTGAAGGAGAGAGGTAATTAAATTCACTCAAATGCAATAACCAACAATGAATATAAACTACATGTACATCTCTTATACATACACTACACTTTTTATGTACATACATGTACATGTACATTCATATGCTCAATGCATCACCAATAAATATACATGTAAAATGTACATGTATGTACATGTGTACTATATATCTC
>NW_003547342.1:10464-15318 GCF_000090795.2 Amphimedon queenslandica | reverse complement strand
TTAAAAACTCATAAAAGATCAATTTTGATTGGAACCAGCTTAAATTTTTACGTTACATAAGTACATGTATATGTATCAGATAAAATCATAAAAATGAAGAATTTTCTCCTAGCCATTCTTTTTTGCAAAATTTGGCCAAAGTCACTGTATAGGGACTTTCGCCTAAATTTTTGGCAACTTTTGAAATTTAAAGAAACCAAAATCTTATGATACATTGTTATTAATGTTTATGAAAATTAATTCTGCCATAAAACTACTTTTTCATTAATTATTCAGATCCTTCTGGATGGTGGACTGGTAAAATTGGACGCAAGGAAGGATTGTTTCCTAGCAATTATGTAGAGGAAATGTAGCTCTAGACACTTGTAACAAGTTACTGGTGTGTATTATGATAGGCAAACTGATTTATTAACATTTATTTTTATTATGTTCAATTATTGTTTAATAGTAATGTGTGAGCTAGTCTGTTAAGTAATAAAAGAGTTTGTTTCGTGAATATAAAATTATTTTATACACAGTTGGGGTAAAATCCAACTGTTGATCAAAATCTGCTGCTTGACATTGTACAAGTACCGTGCTTACAGGAATAGTTTTAATGTACAAGTATGAAAATTGTAAAACCACAGTAGGAATATTAATAAAGAATGTTTTAAATTTCTACAAAATAGTATTATAAAAATTAAGTAACAGCATTAAATTTTTATCAAAAAAGCAAAGTTTAGTGAAAACCATTATTGTTTCCTTATAATAACAAGCAATTACCGCTCTCTGATAAACTAAAAGTTGAGTAAATACAATCATAGTGATTAATTAACAAAAATGTAATCTCACTTTTTGGCAGCAACATCAAATCCCAATAATGATAATTTCTTCTGAAGACTTTTGCGGTTAATGTTAGGATTTCTTCTCAGCATTGCACGTAGGACTTGATAAGCTTTTGTTTGTGCATCACTGTTTTCGTATTTTTCTAATTCTGAATGAAGGTATCTTGAATCATCATCATAAACTTCAGCAAATTTTTTGACATGTTGAGGTTTGAGATATTTAGCTGATCGCAACAGGTCATCATCTGATATGTCCAAGGATATGCCACTTGTAATCTGAAATAAAAGAGCAATTCGAGGATTGGTTTTTTGGTTAAGATTAGTCAAACGTCATTGAATCACATCTTACATGCTCTTGAGGTTGACTTTCTTGTTGAATTTGAACTTCTTGTTGTATTTGCTGTTGTTGCCTTTGCTGAGGTTCAACTCTCTGTTGTCTGTGCTCTTGATGGTGATCCCCTGATTGTGTTTCATGTTTATCTTGATTAACAATAGCTTGATCATCAGGTTCTTTACTTTTTTCATACTCCTTTATTCTATTAAGGTACATGAAATAATAGCAAAAGAACAAAAACAACTTACACTTCCAAGACCATTTTAGCAAACTTTTTACTTTGATCAGCTTTTATAGCTTCTGTAACTTGAAACTCAATTGCTTTAGTGCCTTCAATGCCAGGAGAAGACTCAGCACCTGAAGGTGGGTCAAATGTTTGTTGGCGAGAACCTGTGCTACTAGCCTATGTGTTAAAAGAGTTATGGAAGCTATGGCTTGTTTTGATGCAGCCTTGATGCTTTTTAATATGTGGTTGCTTATGTTGGCAGGCATTAAAATATGGAAAATCTGAATTTATAGTCAATAATAATAATTCTTCTGTTCTCAGTGTATGTGTTGTTCACATCACACCTCAAGGTGCACAAACACAAATGCTTTAATTATACTTACACTTTCATTTCTAGATCTGTAATTGGAGTTTTGAACTCTAGGATAATAAATAAAATCAATAATGAATCATTTATACACTTACTGATCAGCAAGTGAAAGAAGGTTAACATCCTTAAGAGTTTTAACTAAATCTTCTCTACGTCCTCCTCCCATAGTCCACTCATCCAGCAAATAAAGCATTGGATTTTCTGGATGGTTTCTTCGATGAGCTTTAAAACTCTGAAGCATATTCATGCCTGCAGCAAGAGAATCAGCTTTATCACTAACTCTTTGCGATATCATGACCATTTCTTTTTCATCAAGACACACCGGCACCTATCAATTTCATTGATAAATTTTGGTAACAATTTTTTATTTAAGCCTACATTTTGAGCTGTCTGCTCTCCTTCAGGAAACCAATAAGATTCTTCAGGAGTTGGTCGCCGTTGTTTTTTCTTTTTTTTACAATGAAGAGGTAGGTCAGCTGTTTGACCTGAGGCAGTAGAAATAAAATGAAGCTCGTATTTATCACATGCAGTGCACTCATAACAAAATCTCCTTTCTAGTTCAATTTTTTTTGAAGAATTACATTGACTGGCTAGAGCTTCATCCACTTCATTGCAACATTTTTCCAGTAACTTTTTTAACTCTTGGCATGTATTACTAAAAGCTGTTACATTTTGTGCATCAATGTAACGCTCAACACTAACTTGAATTGTGCCACAAAGATCAGTGACAGTAACTTCATTGATATCTGGGTTGCCATATTTAAACATAATACGGTTTCGAAAAACACCAGGACTCGCTTCAAAACAAATTTTGCACAGTGAGGCCTTGGCAAATGACGTGATAAAACGAGTAAAAAAACCAGGAGGAACGAAATCAGTGCTAAAAGTTATGTGAAGGTTAGTTGCTCGGGCAACTGGTTCATCATCAGATGATGATTGTGAAGATGAAATATCATACGACTTTAGCACAGCAGGTAGGAAATATTGCTTAGCATTACGTATGAAAAATTGATCTGTTTCAACTTCAGCAGCAAGTCGAAAATGAACCAAAAGCTCCATCAAATCATCAGCCTCAATTTCTTTGCAATCTCCCCAAACCTCTTGATACAAAGGCTGGACAAGAATACCTTTTTCACGTAATAAGCTCCACATAGCTTCTGTTGCATTTTGGTTTTCTCTGCCCTCAAGTGTAAAGACTTTTCCAAGAGTATCAACAAACCACTGAGGATTTATGATAACTTTATTTTGAAGACCTTGGATAAACGGATAGTAAAGGAGAACTCCAAGATCATGATAGAAAAGAAGAGCTTTAGGAACATCATTGAGAGGAATTTTACATGCTAAACCAATTTCATGAGCCTCTTTTAAGCTAATAACCTTCTTATCAAGCATTTTAAAAACTTTACGAAACAACACCCAGCTCACTGGTGTCTTGACAATCAGCTTGTTGGAGGTGAAGTCAATAACTTCACCTCGAATGGTTGAAAAATTTTGATCGCTGCCGGCAGTTGTGTTATCAACAATAAGCACCTTTTTTATCAGGTAAGAAAAAGCTTTATCTTTGTAAGTGCTCTTCATCTTTTCAATAGTGGCTATCTGCTTATCATGATTTATTTGGTCACCATGTGTACCAATACAATAAATACGAGGATAACTGAGAAAGGCTCCTCTTTCATCCAGTTGAGCCAAGTGATGATGAATATTTGTCATCCAATTAAAAAGCAAATTTTTAGTAGAAACATTTTCTACTTCATCACATACCATTATTCCTTTTGCATTACGAATATTTTCCCATTTCTCATCTAGGCTCTTAGCTGCATTAAATATAAGAAAAAACATTGTGCGTGGCGTAAGAAAAGCTGGAAGAATCTCCAAAAACACTGCCTGCCCTCCACAATCCCAGATGTGCATGAACGGCTGAGGCTTTACATCTTGTATTGGCACTGGCTCAATCTCTTGAGCACGTTTTATTGCTTTTGCAAGAAACGAATCAACTTCTTTTTTTTGAATTTCTCGAACTGATAATTCTGAAAGGCTCAGTGATGAATCTACTTTATACAACGACAAAGCAGCTACTGCAGTACGAAGATCTTCAGAACCGGAGGCATTTTCATAAACTGCAGCAATTAAACGGGCAACTTCCTCAATTTCGTCATTTTCATCAACTTCTTTCCATCTTTTATCACTAAGCATGTGAGCACTGTACTGAACTGGACGATGCTTACGGTCTTTCTCCGGATGACAATCTGATTGACTCTGCATGTACTGCTTGGGAGTAAAATCTTCATATGCTTGCCCTCCATAAAATTCTTTATGATCATCCGGATTATCTGGTCTATAACTTGGATTTCCATAATTATTTTGCTTCCCATACCTATAACGATCCTGTGAATCATAATCATCTGGCCTATAACGATCCTGTGAAGGATAATCATCTGACCTATAACAATCCTGTGAATTATAATCATTTGGCCTATAATTACAATAATATCGTGAAGGATAATCATCTCGGCCTGGCCTATAATGATCCGGTGAAGGATAATCATCTCGTCTATATGGTGAAGGATAAACATCTTGGCCTGGCCTATAATGATCTGGTGAAGGATAATCATCTCGTCTATATGGTGAAGGATAATCATCTCGGCCTGGCCTATAACGATCTGGTGAAGGATAATCATCTTGTCTATATGGTGAAGAATAATCATCTGGGCCTGGCCTATAACGATCTGGTGAATGATAATCGTCTGGTCTATATGGTGAAGGATAATCATCTGGGCCTGGCCTATAACAATCTGGTGAAGAATAATCATCTGGCCTATAATGATCTGGTGGAGTATTTGACTTATTTGATTGCCTAACTGGTGCTACAGAATGAACTTTTGACACTATAGTACTGTCGGTATCTTTTAGAAAGGGTTTTTCCATGAGCGATCGAGTGAAACATGTTTTCCCAACTCCAGCTGATCCAAGAAGCATTATTCTAGAATAAGCAACTTCAACCTCTTTTTCTGCCATATTCTTGTCATAACCTTCAATAAACAAATAATTATTAACAAATCATTAAAAATAATTAATGTTAAGGGCTGCATACGGGCAAATT
>NW_003547342.1:4844-10454 GCF_000090795.2 Amphimedon queenslandica | reverse complement strand
AGCACTTCCTGTTGTACGCATAAGTTAATTTGCCCGTGTGCATTGCCCTTTAGAAGCTTTACCTATTCTGGATTGTGGTTTGGTTTGTTCTTTTTGCCGATACTAGTAGTAATAAAAATTATAATGATAAAAAATAAAAGAAGATGACTTACCAAACTAAATATTGGCTAGTGTAACAATGATGCAAAAAAATTAATTATTAATACAATCACTAATACAATCACTTACAGCCTATGAAATAGATAATCATGATTACATTGACATGATTATATGCAAGCTTACTGTGAATGGTCTCTATTGTTATCCAGGAAAGAAAATTTTGATCAAAATGAAACTAAAAATAACTTCATAGTAAGTAACTCACCCTCTTATCATGTGCCATTGCTTTATCTTTGGCTTTATCAATCAAATAGAGTAACCTAATGTTATTAGTGAGTTGCCTTTTAAATGGCTAATCACCGCGTAGAAATAGAATGTCACATTCTAGTTATTTCCTTATTTTACTTGAGTAGTTACCGTATAGCGGGAAATTTTGGAGGGACTAAAATTTGGCAAATTGCTAAATTTTGGTGATTGGCAGATTTTAATTTGGCGAATTGGTGGCCATGTGCCATTGAGCATGGGAATAATGGCTCAAAATGGTGGGTTTTATTTTGGCGAATGGCTATCAAAATGCCAAATTTGCCAAATTTAATTCCCTCCAAAACTTCCCACTATATGGTATTATTTTGAGTAGTCATTGTTAGTTATTTATTCATAACTAAAAATAAAATACGGAAATAACCAGAATGAGACTTTCTATTTCAATGCATTGATGAAGTAGGGGCTCATGGTGCAATCTATTCTTGATAATGTACACGTACACTTGTGGCAGTTTACTACTACATTTAAAAAAATTACTTTTAGGGCTACATAGTAACAGCAAAAGGACTTTTAAGTTTGGCCTTGCTATACCGCCGGTTTGATTTCAGTGAACAAACCATATGGCAGTGTCAGCACAATAGTTTCGCTTAGACGCTTACATTATGTATAATCAAAAGGCTGGTAGATAAACGGAAAGGAAGGCAGATAGATCTAGGTCTATTATAATCTACTTATCACGCTCATGAACTCCTTATTAGACCGCATCACTGGACTTTATTAGTATGCTGGTTTAACTTACTTAAGTTAAGTTGCTTTTCAAGGTACTCTCTTCTTGTGCGCCGTCTTCTTGACCGATATTAGCATTGGTGGATGTAGGGGGCCAGGGGGCAATTTTTGTGGAGTAATGTAAACTTTGTACCTAGGCTACCGTATCTAATGGAGTAAATAATTACTTAAAGTAATCAATAATATTTACTTCATTATACTGTCCCCAGTTAGTGCTGGGAACAAGGCATTCCCCCCTGTGGCTGCTATAATTAAATTTACTGGCTGAGCTACTCATTTCTTTCCCTTCTGAACTCATCTCCGATCACTGATTTTACTTATTCATTTGTTTTTATTTTTTATTCTATTTCATTTTATCAGATTTGATTTTATCTGCTGTATATTAATTCTCATTTTTTGTATTTGTTAATTATTTATTTACTTACATATTATTTATCACAATCTACTCATTATCTATTTATCACTATCCATTCATTCATTTTTTTGTTGATTATTAATTCTTATATTTTATCTGTTCATTTATTTATCTATTTATCTTATTTTCTCTTTTCTTTTGTTTCTTCTGTTTTCCGGGTGCCAGCAGTTCTTGTTGGTAACCCTTCAGGATGCTTCCTCTGTCCTCTCTTTCTCTCTGTACTGTACTTATTTTTTATTGTTCTACGCATTCTGTAAAATTACAATTAAATTAAATTAAATTAAATTATTATCTATGTGTAAACAGTGAAGCAGCTGCGAATTGACTATGTAAACAATCTGTAAAGCACAAAGGAGATCATTTAGTAGGCTAAGGCCTTGTGTACCTTGCTACAAAAATACACTAGGCAACTTGTTGCCGAGCCGGAACATGTTGCTAAGAATAGAAAGGGTGTTGTTCTATTTTTGGCAACGTGTTGCTTGGTTGCCTGGTTAGTCTTTGTACTAATAATTTTGACTTCTCTATAGTCTTTCATGGCTCTGCAGTCTGCACAAGCCATTATATATAATGCAGCAAAAAATATTATTTTCAAAAAGGGTTTATCCAAGTTCTTGATAAGTTTCAACTAGCTAGCCGCTAAATCCTTTGTTTCCACTACAACAGATAGATCTACAGCTATTGTCTTGCTGTCCAAAGGATCACCAGGCAATAGCTGCCAATGATCAAACACACATTGTGGGAATGTAGCCTATTCGCGTAGCCAGACCCATCCCCCTTTTTGACTAGTAATAGTGGGAATGCTGACCTCCAGTGCTAACATGAAGATCACTAATAATTTAGTAGATAATGATAAAGTAATAATAATGATGATGATAATAATAATAATTGCTTCCACCCATCACCAAGGCCTTTGATGATCTCTTGCACCGTGCTCTTTCTGATCTAGTTGGGGGGCCTGTTTCAGAATGGTCTCACCTCAAAGCCTCTCTCCCTGTTCGATTAGGAGGCCTTGGTCTCAGGCAGGCTGGTCACCATGCTTCTGCCATGTTTCTTAGTTCAGTTCATGCTTGTACAGATCTGGTCAAGTCTCACTCTAATCACTCTATTCCTCCATCTTATGTCTCCTCTGCTTTCACAGTCTTTTGTTCCATTTCAGGTCATTCCCCTATCAACTCTTTTGAAGACTTCAATGATCAATCTTGTTATCAACCAAAAGTCCTTATCTCGAGCCATTGATTCTCTTCTTTATGACAAGCTTCTCTCCTCTGCCACTGGTCCTCGTTTTCGTGCTCTCTCCCTCTCGTCTAGTATCCCTCATGCATGCAGGAGACTGGCTCCTTGCCTTGCCTTCGCCCAGCTTAGGTTTACATTTCCTTGACTTAGAGTTTAAGACTTGTCTGAGGTATTGGCTAGGTATCACTCTTTTTAGTTCTGACATTGTTTGTCCCCTCTACACCAGAGCCTGTGATTCCCTTGGAGACCATTCGGTGGCTTGTGGTGGGAACGGGGACAGGATTCTCAGGCACAACACTCTTAGGGATGTTCTATTTACTGCTGCTCAAGCTGCAGCTCTGTCTCCCCGTAGGGAGGTCCCTTCGATTGTGCCTGGGTCCTATTCTCGTCCTGCTGACCTTTACCTGCCTAATTGGTCTCAAGGCAAACCAGCGGCCATGGATGTAACTGTCATCTCCTCCCTTCAACCTCAGAGGGTCTCCCAGGCTGCTATTTCCCAAGGTTCAGCCTTACTGTATGCAGAGGAACGCAAAAATATCGTTCACTTTGAGGACTGTAAGCGGGTGGGGGTCTCCTTCTTGCCTCTTGCTGTTGAGGTGTGGGTGGCTGGAGTCTCAGTGCCAAGTCCACCATCAGAACTATTGGACATTATCTGGCTTCTCGTCGAGGTACTGCTCCAGGGTTGATCACTCAGCACCTTTTCCAGAAGCTTTCGGTAGTGCTTTGGCGAGCTAATGCTCATGTGGCTCTGCAGATCTCCACTCCTCCCTCCTGAGGTGGATGGGTCTATTTAACTTTTGTTTATTTTGTTTTCTTTTTGTCTTTCTCTCGCGTTCTCCCTCTCCTCCTTTCTATATATTCCCTCTCTTTTTGTTGCCCTTTTCTCTCATAATAATAATAATAATAATAATAATAATAATAATAATAATAATAATAATAATAATAATAATAATAATAATAATAATAATAATAATGGATGGACTACCTTAACTTGGTCTTGCTTTGTTTATTTTGGTTTTGTTTTGGTTTTCTTGTTTTGCTGTTATTGTTTCTTATAATAATAATAATAATAATCTAATTTCTTCAAAAGCAAATGATTGTTGTTATAAAATTTTTACTGTGCAATTAATAAAGTAAATGAACAAAAATGTTAGCCTGGTAAAAATTTTCAAACATTTGCAATTAAAAGTGTGTGTATTTTGCTGATGATCCTGCCCTACGTGCCCTTGTTACTTTCAGTTTGTTGTTTTGTTTCCATTTATTGACAATAACAAAATGTATAGCATAATTGTTTTGAGATTTCAGTTGTCTTTGTAACTTGAAGAAAAACACTGGTATGAAGAAAGTTTGAGTTGTTTCCAACAAATAATTTTTGAGTTATGAGCATATTAAAAAATAATCCAATTTTTGAAAAAAGCTAAGGCTTATTATTATCTCATGGTTTTTTCAGAAAAATGAATTCAAAATAACCTCAAATTTTTATTACATTTTTTGATACACATTGATGTCCATGTGTTATGCAGAAAGTTTGAGCTGATTTTAACTTAAAGTCAGTTTTCAAGTTATGGCCATTTCTTAAAAGTAGCAAATAGATTTTTGCTTATCACAGATTTCATGACAATAGAAGGAATGGCTTTTTTCTTGTCATGTAAAACATCACTAAGATAATTATAATTGCAATTAATTTTAATTACTATTACTGATTTACTGTACCACATGTACATGCATGATGCATGTTACTATTATATACTGTAATATTGGGAACTGGGATCTGAACTGTATAGTAACCAGATATAGAAATGGAACACAACTGAGTGTATAAAAGAACAGCACACGTATCTCAGTAATGTAAGAATGGCAACCGCACTAGGTTCATGCAAAGAGGACTTTGGCCACAATAAGGATAAAATGCATACATGTAAAGTAACAATAAAAATAATAACAACAATAATAATAATACTGGTAATATAATAACAATAATAATACATGAATAATGATCATTACATAACATTTGTACAACAATAATTAAATAGTAATAATGATAATAATAATAATACCGTACGGTTGGTAAATTTCGTGGGGTATTAATTTTCGTTAATTTCGTGGTTTATTTTTATCCACGAAATTTTAACTCCTACCCACCCACACATAAAAGCTAATTAACGGGCCATGCAGAGCTCTAACTACTATTTTCAAGCCAGTGGAGGAGCCAGTGGCGTAGCTGAGGTAGGGCCTGAGGGGGCCTGGGCCCTACCATCAAAGTGGCCTTATAATTATATTCATAACCAAAAGGTTATATTCATTGTTCTTACAATAACAAAATGGGATGGCTGATAACCACAGCTCTTTTAAAGCTATATACAATGATAATTTCACTCTGATTTTGCTCAGCTTGCAGGAAAATGCCTCCATTTTGTTACGTAAAAAGGGAGGAGCCAGAGTTTTTGTCTGTTACTCCATATTCCACCATAAGCCATGTGTTGGAAGCTAGTCCAGCAGATCCAAGTGAAAAGAAGTTTGCTTACTACCACCCACGAATATTTGTACCCACGAATATTAGCTTCTAAGGACATTTTGGAGACTGAAAACACGAAATTTTGGACCCTCGAATATTACCAACCGTACGGTAGTATAGTTACATGTACATGTATGCATACTGAAATGTCAATGCACCATTATCACATACATTAGTATTACTATTGCATATTGTTAAACAGTTATTGCCCTATGTCTGGCCCGAGGGGTCCGCAACTAAACAGATTCGTCTACGAGATTCTAGAATTCCAGAATTTCCAAGTGTAATTTAAAATTCC
>NW_003547342.1:0-4834 GCF_000090795.2 Amphimedon queenslandica | reverse complement strand
GTTTTCCTTCAACTCAGTGAACCCTACCTCCTAACTATTATTAATTCACTTCCTTGTGTTCTGTGTTGTAAAGTTCAATAATAATAAAAAATAATAATAATAATTTCGGTGCATAAGGTCCATTGACCAAAAGAATTCAATTTTTGACTTTATGCATTATGAATGTATAGTCAAATGCTAAAGAATCTAGCCGAGAGACAGAGAAAAAAGAAATAGAGGAAAGCAAATGAATAATATGACCCTATAAATTATATTAATATTAGATAAAGCAAATGATTTGTAGAGCATATTGGACATAGCCACATTCCTTAGTTTCCAGTGCATTTTCTTCATGATATCAAGGTGCTTATGCTGGTCAAAAGACCTAGATCAGTGTTACAGCAAACTGTACAAACCTTTCATAAACCAATCTATGAACTGATAAAGGCTCGGATAAAGCCGGGGGACTGCGGTCTAAATTGAGGTCCGTCGGCTTACATCAGGATCACATAAAACAAACAGTGGCAGTTTGCAAATATCCGGCCTTCTCAAATGATATTAAAATAAGGATGAAAAGAGTGGATATATAACCATAAAAGTTATCTGACACCAAGAGTGAAACAGAAGAGTTAAGAGATCAATCTAGACAGTACTGAACCGTTGAAAAAGTGCTTCGAAAAGATCTACATTACTAAAAATTGTAAATAATCTCAGTTCAAAGTAGCCAAATTACATAGGCTACTAAACCGAGAACTGGTTGAGAAAAAAGACGAGAATTGTAGCCTCGATTGTAGAGCAGGCACTGCAATCAGATTAATAGTTTATTAACTATTAATAATAGTTAAATAAGTATCTATGAATATACTTAACTTTTAATTAATTATGATTATTACAATAGATTACGGATAAATTCAACAATTTCCGGAAAATGTTTCCGGAAATCCCAGAATTCCAAAATTCCAGAGTTTTCACAAAATTCCAGAATTCCTCAAGGATTCCTGGATTCTAAAAGGATTCCAACGGATTCCAAGTAGCTTCTACGAGATTCCAGCCAGTTGCGGACCCCTCGGTCTGGCCTAACTTTAATCAATACTAGAAAGAATGTAAAACATTGAGGGGCTCCGCCTCCAGACCGCACCTCCCAGTCACGCCCAGATGTACGTTCAAGTTCTTGTAAGTAAGGGCTTCGCCCAATTAATTTTATTTATCAGGTAAATGTGAGAGGATAGATCAAATTTGTGCAAGCTGTCAATAAGTATACAGACAATTCAAACATACCAAAAGAGATCTCCTGTCAGCACAATTTGTGTACCTCATTGGTAGAGGAAAGGTAAGCGAACAAAATTAAATTATGAATTAAAAAATACAATACACCATTTTTGGCAAAATTTGGTCAAACTACATGTATACATACCGTATATCGAGTATATTTCAATGTATTAATGATTTCGGAAAAGCAATCCATTGCAAAAATAAATATTATGAAATTTTAAAATATGTGAATAAAAAGGAATAGAAGATATGTGGTGTTGTGCAATTAATATGAACACGTGGCTTCATAACTATCCATGGCTTCATAGCTTCTAACTCAAAGGTCATAAAGAGCCTTCTTTGCCAGTTAGAAGTGTTGCTAAGGTTGATTCAGAAGTGGAGAAGTCAGCAAATGCTTTGATTGACTTACCAGGCCAGGTGGTTGATGGAAATAATAGCAAGTAAAATATTTTCGGAATATAAAAGGCTTCTGAATTATTCCATCATTGAACTTAATATTTCCACCACTTTTTATGCATTGAAATATATCCGATATACGGTATTATGTTGGTTTCAGTGGAGGATTCACTATTCAGCATTATGCTGGGAAGGTACGTGTACATTAATGTAGTACACACACACTAATTTATTTCCATGTACATGTACATGTACTGTACATGCATGTAATGCTGCAGGGCCTGTAATTACATGTTAGACATTGTGTCTCCATGAACATTGCTTAATTTGATCATTGCTTAAGTCCCTGTACTACAAGAACATAAAAAATTAAAAAAAAACAAGATTGAGTAGGATTCCGAGCGACCAACGAAAATACAAAATGAAAATCCTACTCTCGTGACGCAAATTCTACTCTACATTGTACTTTTAATGTTCTTATGTAAAACTTATGAATCACCTTGCAATGTAGAGTAGAATTTGCATCACGAGAGTAGGATTTTCATTTTGTATTTTCGTTGGTCGTTTGGAATCCTACTCAATCTTTTTTTTTTTAATATTTTATGTTCTTGTTTGTGTTGATTTTTTTATAATATGTTTTTAGTTGCAATTGTGATACTTGTTGATTTTACACAAACAATAATTTTCTTTATTATTGTTATGACTTTACATCATTTATGAGAGACAGCAGTCACAGCATTAAATAGATATGCTGAAGGAATATCTACTATACTGATGACAAGTGAAATTAATACTATAGTCTTGACTTGAATCCTTGTTCAAGAAGCTCCATCTTCCCTAGCTATCTATTCCTGTTCTTCCTGATGTCAAAGTCATAATCATTGCATTATTATAACATTAATTGTTTTTTAAATAAAATAATTCATTAAACACTTGATAAAAGAATAACATGTAAGATTAATACCTTCTTTTAGCTGGAAACCTCCACTAAGTACAGGGGCGTAGCCAGGGGGGGGCAAGGGGGGCAATTGCCCCCCCTTTTTTAAAACTCAAAATTTTAAAATAATCAAATAATAAGCTGCTTTTGGAAGGAAAAGCTGTTCTACAACTTACATATGAAAGGAAAAGGCCAAAGCAGTCTTTCTATGATGCCATTATAAGGCTGAAAAGGTATTCAACGTTGCCTATGATCGGTCAAGAAGTTCGCCATGTTGAAAAATAGGTGTGGCCACGCCCCAAAAGGGCGTGTTTTCGCAAAATTTCGCGGCGCGCTTCGCGCACTGCACAGCCTGCCCCCCCTTTCCAAAAATCCTGGCTACGCCACTGAAGTAATGCAATTGATCCCAAGCATAGCTAGGTTAAAACATTGATTGCTGTTCCCAGTTCTGAGATCTGAGCATGCGCGACCACGCCCAAATTTTGGAGCACATGCTTCTATAATTAACAAAATGGCGACGGGAGGTAAGTTGGCCTGATACAGCAGTCATAACGTCACTTTTTCTTATCTTGGAGAATGATTTTAGGGGACATGGATCCGCGCATAGACTGTTGGAGTAGATTGGTGTAAGAATTATACTTCTAGCACGAGTCAAGATTGAGATAAGGCTCGCCAACTAAATTGCCAGGACTTTTTTGATGATGATGATGATGATGATGAAGATGAAAAAAGGTGGCTGAACAAAACGGCCGGTTCGCCGAATTTTGGCTTTCCTCTTAGACAAGGTCTAGAGCCACACTAGTGGTACCAATGGAGTCCTCTGGTCAAGATAAGGTCCTCTATAAAGTCTGGTAAGCATAGGAGCTCGTTTTCCCAGTATAGCAAGGCTGCAAAAGTCATGGCAGCCATTTTGCTTGGGGGTGAATCCTACTTAGTAACGCTACCGCGTTACTAATAGTACAAGGTCATTTGCCAAATTTTGTCAAAAATGGCAAGGAGAGAATTCTTTGTTTTTATATTTTTTCTGATGCATATACATGTTCTTATGTTGTGTATCAACTTTGAGCTGATTACGATGAAGTTTGGATTTTTATGAAATTTAAAAGCTGCTCCAAATGCCATGTACTGTATTGTAGTGCTTGTCAGCTCAATGCTTTGTGGGAAACCCTGTGGTTGGACATGTTATGATTTTAAATTGCTTTTAATATCTATTTAGAATTTATTTCAAAAATTAAGTTCTTCAGACGAAATGATAGAACAACACAGAGGTCAGAAAATTGAGCAAAATGATCGGAAAATTTTGGTGTCCGACTGTTATTTGTTATACATGTACATGTACATGCCATTAGTTGATACTAAAAGTACTAAATTACAGTATACACTATATTATCAGGGATATAATAGACTAACGTAACCGGGATTGGTTATGGACCGGAAATCAATTATCAGACTCTGTTATAATTCATTAAATTAATGGCAGCAATCAATGGCATCCTCGGGCATGTTAGCAAAATGGCTGAATGTAAATTGTTATAACTAAAAAACCGGCAACAAGGAAAATTCAAAAGCAACTTTAAACAATGTAAAAACATGTAAAGGGTCTCTTTATTGTAGTTTCATAGCAATAGAATGTAGTCTATTCCGCTGAGAGGTACGCAAAAGTCGTACCATGGCAAACTGGTTTTTCTTGAATATTTCCTGAAGAACACTCTGGAGAAACAAGAGAAGTTGCCTAGACAATGTAATTTAAGTAACAAGATTTCATGACATAAATACACTCACAGAAACAAATATTTGGGCTACAGAGGTACGCAAATGGAATTTTAGCCATAAATTGAAGATTTAAACAATTTAAAACAAATATTAACCTACAATAACCTATCAGAACCTTGAAGCCGCCATTATAACTTTGCAGTAGATTTTTCATAAAGCTAAATACATTTTTAAAAGAGAAAACAGCAACTTCATACTCCAGACATTGACAGCCACCATCTTGAAAATCATAACAGAGACTGCAAAAAGTTTTTATTCACAAATGATGCACTCACGTGATCCTGTTGCCAATCCCGGTTACGTTAGTCTATTATAGCCCTGATATTATCAACTCTATGATATGGGCATGTTTACTTATACTTTTAAATTGCTATCACTTTGTTGTATTAGGCCAATATCCGATAGCTAATTTTTGATAATCTTTATTTGTAGAAATAATGTACATATATTGTTTAAAACTCCCATTTAAAGACACAG
>NW_003547341.1:19516-20710 GCF_000090795.2 Amphimedon queenslandica | reverse complement strand
AGAGCAGAGAGGAATTATAGTGTGACCCGCAGGGAACTTCTTGCAGTTGTCACTTTCACGGGCCATTTTCGTCAATACCTTTTAGAACATCAATTCCTCCTACGGACTGATCACCACTCTTTGACATGGTTGACAAACTTCAAGAACCCAGAGGGACAGCTAGCTCACTGGCTAGAGAAACTTGCAGAGTACTCTTTCAAAATTGAACACAGGTCAGGTCGTAAGCGTAATAATGCTGATTCCCTTACTAGATATCCCACTAACACTGCCATTAATGCAACTGGTTCACAATCTCCTTTCTCTCTCTTTTCCAACCTTTTTAGTGATATTTATAATTTTCAAATGCAAGATGCTGTTACTGGTCATGTACTGAGGGCAATGGAACAGAATATCAAGCCATCTATTGATGAGTTAGCAAAGTTTGGAATTAAAATTAGGAAGCTTTTTCAATTATGGGACCAGCTTTTAGTTGAATATCATATTTTATTTCATATTTTTCACAGCCCTGACTCAAATGATACATGGAAGCAGCTAGTGCTACCCTCATCTCTACAATCTGAAGTTCTTAAGCAAATTCATGCTGGGTCGGTGGGGGGACATCTAGGCCAATCAAAGACTCTTCAGAAACTGCGAGACCAGTTCTATTGGCCAGGCCACTATAATGATGTGATGATGTGGTGTGCTTCATGTCCCTCATGCTCCACTAGGAAGTCCCCATCTCCTAAGGCCAAGGCCCCACTTAAACCTATTCTGATAGGACACCCTATGCAGTTAGTGGCAGCTGACTTGTTAGGCCTCTTCCACGCAGCCAGAATGGCAACTCATATATTGGCTGCCACCAACTATTTCACTAAATGGTGTGAAGCTTATGCTCTACCAAACATGGAGGCTGTTACAGTAGCTAAAGCCCTCACAAACAAAAATTAATGTTTTTTCGATTCTCTCCACCTGAGGCATTGCATTCTGACCAGGGTCGGCAATTTGACGGGTTACTTCTCAAAGAGATATGCCGAATTCCTCAGATCAGGAAGTCCCGAACATCTCCATATCACCCACAATGTGATTGTCTTGTTGAAAGACTTAATCGCACTTTTTCAGTATGCTGGCCACGTCAGCTAAGGATAACCCTCTTATTTGGGAAGAATATCTTCAACCTGTGTGTTTTGCCTATAACACAAATACTCACTCTTCCAC
>NW_003547341.1:11385-19506 GCF_000090795.2 Amphimedon queenslandica | reverse complement strand
ATATTCTTGTCAGATGCAGATTAAATTAAATCATGCTTATCAGAAGGTTCGTGTGACACTTGGAAATGTACAGCAATGTCAAAGGCTCTTTATGATCGTCATGTTCACGGTACACCATTCAAAGAGGGAGATATGGTATGGCTGTATTCTACAGTAGTACCTTCTAACAGTCATCGCAAACTATATCACCCATGGACTGGACCATATCGGGTTCTATCTAAGCTGTCAGATTTAAATTATAAAATAGCACCCACTCAAGATTTATCAAAATCAGCTTTAGTCAATTTTTATTGGCTAAATAGATGCACTTCGAGGACTAAACAGTGTTCTAATCCTTTTTCTCGTTCTTCCTTCACTCACACTGGTCACACTCATACTTTTGATGAGGACCCACCTGATGATTTTTATGACTCTTCTCTTCCTCAGGAGGATGACATACCTGATGACTGATGACACCTCTCCTCATGAAGATCTCCCTAGTACCTCTGCCGCTGATAGTAATGTTATATCTCTCTGTTCCTCTCCTCCCTCCTCCCCTCCTTGTCCTACTTCACTTTCCCTTCATTATCCAACTAGACTTCGTCACTTTCCTGACAAAGGTCCCTTTATTTTTTACTGATAAAGGATGCATATCTTTCAGAGAAGGGATGTGTAGTAATGACTATCATTGATAATGTATGATGTATAATAACTTAATAGTCTGTAATTTGTATGTGTAATGACTGTGAAAAATATGATAGGTGTGGTAGAGTGGTGGGTGTGTGGATAGACAGGTGTGAATAATTGTTATTGTTGGTTGCTGTTCAGTCTTTATCTCTGTGTAATCTTTATCCATCCTGGTTATTCAATAATACATTGGTTAATCCTTGGGGCTATTGATTATCCCCACTACATTTTTTGCTTCAATTCTGCTAAAATTCCAAAATTCTGTACAATGACAAATCGTGACATAATATTTAATATTGTCCTTGTTTGGTGGTATAACTACCATATTTGAATTTTTAATGCCAATCAAACGAGGTAATATGCTACGTAGTTCACCAATTGTCAGCAATGCTTCACGAAAGGTACTTCCTCTAAATAGAAATTGATCATTTAAAAGTAAATATTGTACTAGTTAACCATTTCTTAATAGTATCAACTTCGTGCATAGCCAGACCAAAAATTCTTGCTTCGTATTTATTAGGGCAAATAATATTTTCATATTTTTATCTCTTTAATAGTGACTCAGGTGTGAAAAATATCAATTGATATTTCCTTTGCTCTACAGCATTTTTGATACTGATACTGTCATCGTCATCACCACAGATATAGCCCACAGACAAGCCACTACTTGCAGATAAAGAACGTGCCTACATAAAAAAACTTGCCTTATATTTACTAACATAGTATATGATACTTTTTGTTTGCTCAAGTTCCATACCTCATCTTTTTTATTATTGCTATAAATGATGTCACTACAGTAATGATGGACTTGAGTCTTTCCGTTCTCACTTCATCAAAAACCAGGGGTAAGCACCTATAGCACAATGATTTTCCAAACCCAGTGGGTAACACAGCATATACATCTCGCACAAGAGAGCTAACTACAAACCTCTGTTCAGGTTTTAAGGTATAATCCAAGTACCTAGGGCAGCTTTATTAATGCTTCTATCAGTATTTATGCTTCTATCCATGATTTTAAATGGCTGATTATTCCCTTAAATGAGCACGCTCTTTTTATGTGCAATACCGTATTTCAATATTCTATTTATTACAATAAAAATTGAAATTAAACATCACTTCCTGTCACTGCATAATTTCCGCAGTAGAACAAATATGGGTGCCGTACTGGTTCTGACCCTCTGTAATTGCAAGAGTCAGGCCCGCCTGACTAGTATCGTCAGTACTCGTGGTTAGAGTATTCAGTAAAAAGGGATGCAATTTGTTTCCTCCCATGTTGGTTGTTTGGTTTAGGTAGCATTGAACATAGTAGGCCTGAAAAGGTGTTTCTTTGATTGGCTTTTGAGATTGGAAGCATGCCACTGATAGGAAAGGAGCTCTTATGTCTCATGATAGTAGCTATTTACACAAACATTCATTGATACCATGGGAGCAGTTTAAAGCCATCGCCAGTGGTTCAGTTGCTGACCAGTTATCTGGTAGTTAGATCTGAGATGATTAAAAAGAATAAGCATTTTGTTCAGTCTGTAGCAGATGTAATACTCACTTGTACAACACAAGATATAGCACTACGTCGGCACCAAGAAACTGATCTATTGTTGAATAGAGGTAATTCTTTAGAGATGGTGTCACTTCTTTCCAGGTTTGATCAAATAGTAGCAAACTGGCTTCAGAGGCGTCCACATAATGTCTCTACCTCACATAATACACAAAACACCATTATCATTGTGGCGACATTAGTTAGAAAAGAACATGCACATCGGTCTAGAGAGCTAGATACTATTTATTGATTGTACATGAAACCAAAGACTTCGGCAAAGATGAACAGATGTCAATATGTGCTTGATATTTAGACCAGGAAGATGCAAAATTGTTGAGGGCTTCTTTACTTTTGTTGGGGCTCCTAATATAACAGCTGAGTATTTATTTTAATGTATAGTATCAACTCTTTCCCTTTTTAACATCAAGTTGTCATTGATGGTTTCGCAGGGCTATGACAGTGCATCAGTTATGATAGGGTGAGTTTCAGGTGTACAATCATGGATATAAAAATTAGTTCCTCATTCAGTCTATATTCACTGTCAAGCCCATTGGCTAAAGTTAGCAGTGGTTGACAGTGTATAATCTATTCCTATAGCTTCAGATTTCTTTTCAATTCCACAATCTCTCGATATCTTTATGTCTACTGGGCAAAGTGTCATGCCTTGTTTATACAACAAAAAGTGTCAACTACACCCTGGGTAACATACCAAAGTTGTGAGAAACATGAAGTGCTTTGTAGGTGCTTATCTTTGCACTTAGTTTTTAGCACATTTGATGCCATTTTATTAACACTCCAGTTGATTGGTGATGGAATGCTTGAGGGAAATGACAAATCAAAGGCATTTTAAGCTGTTGGACTACACCATCTTATCCACTATTTTAAGTTTATGTTTGCCTTGTTACATTCACACGCATCATGGATTTAACAAAGTCATTATTGAGTATTATGAGTTGTTATTATAACTGAATGATACAATGGTCAACAACAAGGAGAAAGAGAGTAGGAGAATAATACAATACGCAATAACCAAAAAAAGTAATCACAACAGAAAAAGCACGGAGCTAAATTACATTTCAGTTACTATGGTGATTATGAAACACTAATAATGTAAACACACATCATCAATAAGATTAACATGGTGTCATAGTAATATTACATGTACTATAGTTGGTTTCAGTTGAGTTTGACACGAAGTTTTCATCATCAAAACGTCACGTGTAGCCCCTCCCACACATGCAAATAACAAAAGTGAAACTAAAATGTGATCTCTTTTTCTTCTTCTAACTCATTGAGTCTCTTGTTTTGGGCGCTGTTTTATCTACATCTTAACTGCAGGATCTTTGTCCTTGTTATCACTTCAAAAGAGGCAAGAAATACAAAATTATAAGGGATTTTGAAAATAGTACAAAGTGACAGCAGTTATAAAGGATTGGAGAGGTAAGGCAGAAGAGCGAGGCTTCTTTCTCGAGTGCAAGACCTTCTAGTGAATAATCCCTTAGTCTGGGGTATTCCTTTTGCTTTATATCATTTTTAGACAAAAAACATAATTGCTAACAAGCGTAATGAGATGCAAATTATATTCATGAGCATAACACGTAATGCAACATCATGGCGGCTGCTTTGATGAAGACTGGATGAGCTCACTGAAAACCTTTCAGAGTACCCAGAGACTCTATAATCAATCCAGATATGCGAAAGAACCGGTAATGCAACCATACAAAGTTTTATGTTGCTAGCATTTATAACAAAAAAGCTATAAGGTTGTTACACCAGACGCACATACATTCCAAAATAATAATAATCACATAATATCTTACAATTATCTGACCAACTTCAAAGTATAAGTTTAGACCTAGCAAGTTCTTCTCACTTAATAATAACAACCATCGATACATTGAAGGACATGAGAAGTGATGACAAATGGGACCATATATAGAAATATATATATGATGTAGCATCTTTGTACGAAATCGAGGTTGCACAAGAAAAACAATATTACAGTAGACGTACCTGTCGTCCAGCAGTTGGAGATGATATATTGTTGAATCATCAACAGGAAGCAGCTCATTCACTACTACTTCACAGTCTTTGAAAGTTAATATGTACTTTCCAGAAATTGATCACATTCTGTCTAAAATGGGACGTAGATTTTTGGAAAAGAATCTTGGCATTATGACCTCAACACAAACTTGTAATCCAACTTCATCTCATTTTCTTCAATCCTCTGAGTGAAAGCAAATGGCTTCATAATATGGACTCAATGATGACCTTGACAACGAGAGCGAACTAGCTCATAGATCCCTCTAGGTAGAACTTAGAGAGCACTATGGACGTCTATTGCCACCTTCCTATTCAAGCAGCCTTTCCAACACTCAAAGCTATACCAAATGGCGCTTACATTAGCTGTAAGCACTGCTTAGTATGGCAGGACATTTTCGGCCCTCAAAGAAATGAAGACTTACTTGAGGGTGACAATGTCTGAACAAACGCTGGCTGACATGTCACTGCTGTCAATAGAGAAAGATCTATGTATAGAAATTGACTTCGATGAAGTAATCGAGTGATTTGAAAACAGAGATAAGAACAGATCTATCATTTGTTATTATAAAAAGTTAATCACAAGTTATTAATAGTTATTAAGTACTTATTAAAAGTTATAAATACCCTACCCACTTCCTGGTCCTACAGTGAAACTTGACCCAGATCTGCCCCTGTGCTGTAAAATTTGTATCATATAGTTACCCATGCCCGGCAAGGAAGCGAGGGTAAAGCAGTTGTCCTGTCTGTGTGTTCACTTTGACCTACACTATTAAGCTCATACTGCTTTCTTGTCTAGTCTTCAAGAGTCTTATGATCAACACTGGCTCTAGAAATAGTTATTCTCCATCTTGGGAATGCCATATTCTTTTTCTACAGATACAGAAGCTGGCAAATTTGCCAAACATAGTCGGCTCTCCTGCAGCTCTTTCATAGTTAAAGCAAAAGAGCAAGAGGGAAGAGAAAACAATAAAACAAAGCCTAATCTTTAATTAATATGAGACGATTTGCTCCAATCATCTTCCTGTTCAAGATATGCTAGCCCAAACTTCTATACCTTGTGTGTTTAGACGAGGCTCTCTTCTCTCGAAGTAGCAGCTAGAGCCTTTAAACATCAGGGATAGATAGCAGTTTGTATGCAACAAATAGACCCAAACAAATGTATCCTACACAGTTTAAAAAGTCAAGAAAATTTAAAGCTTTCTTTACCACTTAGGGCCATGTGCCACCATTACCATGTGTGTTGGTGCGGCATGGCTTGATTGAGCCACAATTTTATTGAAATACCTTCATGCTGCAGTATGCATCAGCAGCAGTGCAGATTGCTGAGCTAGGCTTCTTTTCTGTCTCAAAACTTTCACTACAGGATGGCCATACAATGGAGTCTTACAATACTGTTGCAACAATCTGGGATATAGAAATCAAATCTATCTCTTAACACATTTGTATGTTATAGCTAATAGCCTAATACATTCAACACCTGCAACTATTATATATAAAACCAGGCTTAAGTTTCACTTTCACTTAAGTCTATTAAAAACTCTTAACTTATACATATTAAGTCTCATTTGCTTTTACATTACCAAAGTTTCACAGCTTGCTATGTTCAATAATAGATGATTTTTGATTTTTCCTGACATCTTCATTAATTTATACTTCTGTGGTCTTTATTTATACATTTGCATGTTTGATTCATCATTTCTTTCGCTGTCTCTTCATTTTTATAGATACCTCCTTTTTCCTCCACTCTCTTCTGATAAATAGATACTCATTTAGAGCTGGGTGTCTTTTGCAATAATGTCATTCCTTCAAAATTTTACTGCATATACAATCTAAGTGAAAACAAACTTTTTAATTAATAATTTGTTACATGAATTTAAGAATAATTTTTTCCAGGAATGCATGCAGGCGATTCAAAAGGTGCAGCTCATAGGGGCTAAGCTTAAGGTCTTTCAGCTCAGTGCTATGTCGCCCCTCTCTCGCTTGAATCATAGATACTACATGCTTTAAATTGCCACGTGACAGTCAGATTCTTTTGACAGCAATATTTATGTGTTGACTAAGTTTTTCTTCCTGATTTTCTTCATTATTAATCTATTGTTGCTCCATGTTCCATTATTTCTGTTTGATTGTGCGAGGATTTTGGTAAGTTAGCTAGGTATATGAATTTACTAGTAAATCAATTAACACAAGAACATGAAAAATTAAAAGAAAAGGATGGAATAGGATTCTAGAGCAAGTTTGTAAAAAAGTAATCAAAACAAGGGCAAGTAGGATTTTGAACATCTACCAATGAAAATCCAAAATGAAATCATGCCCTTGTGATTCAAATTCTACTCTACATTGCAGTATGAATACTATTATGTAAGTAATTACGGATCACCTTGCAATGTAGAGTAGAATTTGCGTCACGAGAGTAGGATTTTTATTTAGGATTTTCATTGGTAGTCGTTCAGAATCCTACTTGCCCTTGTTTGTTTACTTTTTTATGAACTTGCTCTAGAATCATACTACTCCATCTTTTCTTTAAATTTACTATGTTCTTGTTTGTGTTGATTTTTTATAATATTTGTAATAATATTTCTTCAGATAGTGTCCGTTGATTTTTTAAAATATCTGTAATAATATTTCTTCAGATAGTGTTCATTGCCATTCTGATGAAAAGGTAATTTTATACTGATCAATGTTTAGTGAAAGCTGCTATAATTATATCTATTGGCTGTGCTACCCATCTAATTTCACTTTGAGCCTATCATTTCCAATTTCTGATTTTATTTGCGGTCATTGTTAATTCTCCTTTTCCTTAATTGTTGATTATTTATTTATTTATGTATATTATGATCTTTATTTATATATTATTGGGGCAAGCCTGAGCTCGCCCCACCCTAGCTATACTCTCAGTCATGCCCCGTCTGTCCCTCTGTCTGTTTTTATGTCTGTCCTTGTACGTCACCTCTATTTGACTGCATTCAAAATAATGCGGTATTTAAAAAATGAAAAAAAATTATTGCTCTTATTGTCTTTTCCATCATATACGGTTTTTTGTAACATGTGTTGTTCGTAGTAAAAAGCAAGAAAACTTTTAACTATAAGAATTGTTACTTCTTATTAGCTATGAGCAGCTTTCAAGGAAGTAGCAGTAGCAAAAAAGAGAAGTGGTTTCTTGGCAATGAACGTGACAGAGAGAGGAGGGACTAGACGTCTCAACAGAGAGAAGCTCGGCTAGCTAAAAGGAGAGTCAAGGATGGGGCTTGTCGAGAGGCTCATAAGGAAAAGGAGCAACAGCTACAGAGACAACAACGTTTATCAGTAGATAGGAGTAGGTCTCGATCAAGAAGACAGCATGAGACAACTCCTAATAGAGAACTACGCCAGGCTGAAGACAGAGCCAGTTCTCAACTGAGAAGGGTGAGAGAGACAACTCCTGATAGAGAACTACGCCAGGCTGGAGACAGGGCCAGGTTTCTACTGAGAAGGGAGAGAGAGAGACAACTCCTGATAGTGAACTACGCCAGGTGGGAGATAAAGCTAGCTCTCAACTGAGAAGGAAGAGAGAGACAACTCCTGACAGAGAACTGCGCCAGGCTGGAGACAGAGCCAGGTCTCAACTGAGAAGGGAGAGACAACTCCTGATAGAGAACTGCGCCAGGCAGGAGACAGGACTACGTATCAACTGAGCAGAGAGAGAGACAACTCCTGAGAGAGAACTTCGCCAGGCAGGAGACAGATCTAGGTCTCAACTGAGAAGGGAGAGAGAGACAACTCCTGAGAGAGAACTGCGCCAGGCAGGAGACAGAACTAGGTCTCAATTAAGAAGAGCAAGTGAGGCCACACCTGAGGAAGAACTGCATGAAGGTGATAGGTGTGAAGCAGCCCCA
>NW_003547341.1:4875-7289 GCF_000090795.2 Amphimedon queenslandica | reverse complement strand
CAATGGAAGACTAGAACCACCTTATGGAGCAAACACCAACAAAAATACAAGACCAGTCTCCATATGTAAATGCTCTTCGACTGTTCCCTACTTTTGAGGCTGTTGTTGATCACGATGTTGCTATGTTACGTGAGTGTGGTCATCCTATTGCTACCATCAAGGCAGTTCACTCTGGAGCCAATGCAGCTAAAGCTCCACCTGATGATGCTGGTGGCTTGGAACCAGTTGTGATGCTAGCAAGATCAGTAAGAGTGATACTAACTAGCAACTTGTGGGTTGAAGTGGGATTAGTCAATGGAGCAATGGGAACAGTTGAAGCTATGTGTTACAAAGAAACTATACCTCCTCATCTATCAGTGGCTATCATGGTACGGTTTGATCATTACACTGGACCAACTGTGCATGATGGAACAGTACCAATCACTCCAGTACATCATAATTGGTCTTCTTTAGGTGGTTAATGTTCACGCCTTCAACTACCACTCAAGCTAGCATGGGCAGTGACAATCCACAAGTCACTTTGGATAAAGTTGTCATTGATGTTGGGAAGAAGTTCTCTTGTGAACTTACATTTGTCGCCTGCTCTAGAGTAAGGAAGTTGAAGGATATTCTGCTCATGCCACCATTTCCTCTCCAACGACTCAAGAGCATTGCTAATAGTAAACGTCTTCACGAGAGGAAAGAAGATGATCAATGTTTGCTTAGTCTTCAAGAACCAACAGCTCAACCATCTATGGAAGACATACCACTACCAGTATTCATCAGTGAAGTCAAGAAATAACTTACATGGAGTGGATGACACTTTCTCTTCTAACATCAGCTTCATCTCTACAACCAGTAGGTAGTCAAGAGGACATGGAGTGGATGACACCCTCTCCACCGACGCCATCTCCACCATCATCACCTCAGTCATCAATAGGAAGGAGTAAAGACTGAAAAAATACAGAAAGATCAAAGAAACTGAATCACAGCTTAAAAAGATAAGTGTAATATTATTTTATATTAAATAAAATTCACTCTTCCATCTCATGTATCTATGAATAATGTTTTTGTTAGTAGTCAGAAGTTGCTTAGAAAATTATATGTATGTATACATTATTTTAGTTTAACATGACCAGCAACTTAATGTCGTTGTCACCAGTCACTACATTGGAATCAAGTGTAAAAGCTGGTACTTGAGGTTCAAGATGAAGAAATGCTCTTTAGTATTGCAAGTGAGGTTGGCTGATAGCTGATTGTCATAACATGCTGTGGGTGGTGGCTATTCAGTTTGAAGCTAGCTTTGCTAGTAGTGCTGTTCAGTGAAGACTCAAGATATCAAGAAAAAGATAAGAGAGGAAGACTCAAAGAAGAAGACATCAAGAAAGTTTACAGCCCAACACTGCAAGTGAGCTAGGTTGGCTGATAGCTGATTGCCATACATGCCTTGAGTGGTGGCTACTCAGTTTGAAGCTGGCTTTGCTTGGTGTTGAGATCAAGAAGAAAAGAAGCCCATCACCGCAAGTGAGCTAGGTTGGCTGATAACTGATTGCCATACACTTTAAGTGGTGGCTATTCAGTTTGAAGCTGGCTTTGCTAGGTGTTGAGATCAAGAAGAAAAGAAGCCCAACATCTGCAAGTGAGCTAGGTTGGCTGATAGCCAATTGCCAAACATGCTTTGGGTGGTGGCTATTCAGTTTGAAGCTGGCTTTGCTCGGTGTTGAGTCCTACATTGCTGTTCATTGTTGCAAGTGAAGTGAGTTCTACTTCATAGCTGATGGGTATACACGCTGTGGGTGGTGTCTATTTAGTTGTGTTGTAGTTGCTGCTTTGCTGGTGGCCTTGTTCAGTTCTGTAGAGCTATAGTTGTCCTGGGCCTTGGACACTATAGAGACAGACCTGTAGAGCTGTTCAGCACTACAGAGCTAGTTGCCCTAAAGAGTTGGGGACTAGGAAAAGACTCATACCTCTAGTACCAGCATAACCTTTATTTGGCCTTTTAAAGGTGACTTATACTACATGTGGTTGACATTATGCATTTTCCTTCTTTTCTGTAGGTGGGTGGTGGTGTTGGGAGCCAGCTACGTAGTGGCACATTTTCGCGATGGTGCTGGCTATCACACTGTTTATCAGTGTGCAAGACCACTACAACTTATAATTAATTTTTATTATTTTTAATAATTTTAATTTATTATTTCAGGAGTTCATGAAAGGGAGGGTTGATTATTTTTAGTAATCACTGACTTTTTTTATAATCATTGAATGTAAATATTCAAAAAAATTATCAATGATCAGTGGTGAAGTAAGCTGCTGAAAGTTTCATTTGTGATTAAATACGAGGATATTGATTAGCAAATGAAATACTAGACTGCAATTGTCTCCTTTCTTCCTCTTGAATGGACCTGATGCACCGAAATGATTCTAATTAACGTGCA
>NW_003547341.1:0-1131 GCF_000090795.2 Amphimedon queenslandica | reverse complement strand
GCAGCTTTAAAAAGATATAAATGAAAGGAGATAACAAGAAGAAACAGTAGAAATAACCAGAGTAGCTCCTACAGCGATCATTTTGCAATAAAACTGATAAAACTTCAGCTGTTTTTCCGTGCAAAAGTCCGCCATTTTACCACAACTTTGGGTGCGCGTTAATTAGAATCATTTCGGTGCATAAGGTCCATTCTAACTTTCCTCTTGATTGCTTCTTCTTCTAATAATTTTTCTTCATATTCTTTTCTTTTACGCCGCTTCATTTTCTCATCTTTATAATTTTCTATTTTCCTTCTCATGTCACTGTTCTCTCTCTCCAAGCAACCATTAGATCTCTCTCTGTTGTGTAATTTTGTTTTCCACACTTAATGTTATCGTTTTTGTCTTCAATAATCTCTGCATTTCTTCATCTTTATTTTGTAACTTCTTTATTTCTTCATCTTTTTTCATCAATTTAGCTGTCATTTCGTCCTCTATCTTCTTTAATTTACTTTTCATTTCATCATCTTTCATCTTCAATTTACTTTTAATTTCATTGTCTTTCCCCTTCAATCTGCTTGTCATTTCTTTGTCTTTCTCCTTCAACTTGTTTCTAAATTCGTCATCTTTCTCCTTCAATTTATCATCCTTCTCCTTTAATTCATCATCCTTCTCCAATTTACCATCCTTCTCCTTCAATTCATCATCCATCTCCTTCAAATTGCTTCTTATGTCTACAGCATGTTCATTACTACTTCTAGTTTTCAACTCTTATTTGTAGCGGCAACAGGAGTCTCGTCTTTCATTCCAGCGGATCAATCAGCAGGATCCTCTTCCTCCATTTGATAATCTATATCTCCATTTCCTGTCACAAACATTTGCCCCATCTTGCGTGTCCCTGTGGACTCTCTCTGAAGTCAAAGTCTCTGATACAAACCTGATATGCAGTGTTGATACTGAATGCAGCCCTGATCAAATCAATTGTGACAGAAATCAATTTAAGACGGCCGGATGTCTATAGTCTCACTGTAAGCTGTCTCGATCTAAGGTTGTAGGGTCAACCTTGTCCTACCTTGTCCTCCCAAGCTTAAAGTCAAACAATTCACTCTTTTTCATCTTTTGTTTCCTCTGTGTGGACAATGGCAGAAAACA
>NW_003547340.1:19032-20722 GCF_000090795.2 Amphimedon queenslandica | reverse complement strand
CGAATATCAAAAGTGTGTATATTATGAGAAGTTGTACATTACACGAATATCAAAAATGTGTATATTATGAGAAGTTTATAAATCTACATTGAGGTGTTCATTGTTCCTTCTTTATTGTCAAATGTAGCATTTTCAATAGCTAAAGCAGCTCCATTTGCTTGACTAGTAGTAATGTATGTATTGTACTTGTGTGCCTTAGGAGTGGTTGTTGAGTAGGTCCTCTTTTGTGAAGGACAGAATATAGCTGTCCACTGCCTCCTGTATTCACTGTTTAGTAAAATAAAGAAAACAAATATGAAAAATCCTTGAAATGCATTAAGAAATGCAAATATAAACTGGACTGTATAAGATACACTAGGCAACTATCCAATATCCAAGTTAAACTAAAGAGGATCATAATAGAAAAGTGGCATTACCACATGTTCTGGCACTGTTAGTTTTTTTATTTTTGTACAACTGATGAAGGCCTTTGGGCTGAAACTAAATTATGTTATTTAATGAATGATTGTGGTTGTGTATAATACGCCAAATAGCAACATGTTGCCCAGTGTATGCCTGGCTTAAATCATGTAAACTGAAGCCATAGATGATGTGCAAGGTCAATAGGAAGGGACTGCTGCAATGAATAGATGCATGCAAATGCAGCCCTCTCTAAACTCAATGCTAGTCATATGCTCCGGGTCAGTTTAATACTTTGTTATTGCTAACACTTCATTTGCACCTAAGGTATTAATAAATAAAAATCGTTTGCACTTTGAGATGTTAACCAATGTCAAAACAAGGTGGAGAAATTAGATCTACCTATTATGGAATTCAATTTAAATTTTTGTTATTGCTTAGCTGTGTTAGCCAAAAAAACAAATAATGCTTCCTGTCAGCAGCCACCATGCACATGGGTGTGGTTAATAAACCAACTATATTACACAGCCAAGAATTTTACTTTGAAGCATGACTGATATCAATCAGGATCAGCCTTGATACATTCCTGTATCATGGATTTTGGGCAGCCTGCAAAGCAATGAGTCTAGTATGATACAATCATGATAACCATTCATGATACAACCATGCTGGAGTACAGCCCTGGTTCAGCCAGAGCAACAGACATGATTCAACATTGATGCCAGTCAGGGCTGTATCAAAATAGACATCAGGCCTGAATCATTGATTTTGGGTAGTGGCCTGTATCACAGATAGTAATTCTTGGCTGTGTAGCCAATGTTAGAATACTAGCTGCAGGTTCTGTGGTATGATTCGAGAAATGTTGGCCTACTTGATTGTAGATTTACTATTTTTCTTTCTTCTTTTTGCTGGGGGTAGCTCAGACACTGCTTCATCTTCTGACATGATGTTAATTTCATCTTTAATAGCATCTCCAACTCCTTCTCCATCTAATTTATACTGTCCTGAGGAGGATCAATGGCCAGAGACAAAAGCTGGAGTAATAGTACATGGCACATGCTACCAAGGAATATTTAATGGTCAGTGATAACAAGTACAACTGTGTCAAAGCTCATTATATGTTCTTCTTTCCTCTAGCTAGTAGATACTGTCATTCTGATGGTAAATGGAATGAAACTCTTTGTTATACTACAGGAACATTCAATACTATACTATTAAGGGTAACTACACTAAATATAGATGCATTTTGATATTTCAAATGCTAGATAAATATATCACCACTTTATGCTCT
>NW_003547340.1:11886-16947 GCF_000090795.2 Amphimedon queenslandica | reverse complement strand
TGGTACACCTTCAGAGTATGAATTACAAAGAATAATCAATGTTCACTTACTCCAACAAACAATAGACACTATTAATATATACCGCCAAGTTATGTTTGTAAACACTATTACTATTTTTTGGAACATCAGCACAGCTTCTGCTCCCATCCACATCCAGTGAACAAGAGAGAAGTAATGTATAAGAGCTCCTATGCTTATACAAAGTGGCCTCACTGATATTTTATCAATTCCAGTGACAAAAATAATTATCACAAAGCACAATGAGAGACATAGCTGAATGTGAAACTTGCTAGAATCTTTCTTTCTTAATTTTCTATTATTAAAGATACCTTTAAATATCAATTAGGACTGACATGTACACATACTTGAATACCAGCAATGTTAGGATTGTTAAGATTAGTCCAACCAATGAGAGAGACACTCCAACATAAGTGATTGTGTCAAATTCAAATTTAACACCAAATGGAGGAGGAGAAGTACCATTGCCAGTCCTAGTAGATATATCCTAACAGAATTATCAATAAACATTAAACATACAGTATTTATTGAAGCTTACAACAAGCAATGCAAAGTTGGTTAAGTGATCACAGTAGCAAGTGACATTACTGAGATCATTAGGATCAACTACTGTAGTACAACCATCAATAGACCAATTACCAATGCCATCTGAATAAAGCAACAAAATCAAACTAGAATAGAGCATTATTACCTGCCCCAGTAAAGTTCCAGAAAGCACAACGAGGATTTGTAACATGCTGTCAATAATAATTTGAAAATGTAACATATTCTTATCAGTGACAGCCTTACTTCTTTGTTTAATGCTAAAATGATTGCAACTGGATCAATCAGTTCAGAACCATCAGGTATCCCACCAACTATTATACTGATAACAGCTGAACCTACCACTGTCATTACTGATGATGAAGAAATGACCTCTTCATGAACTGGAAAGAAGTTTGCTTTCTTGTATAAGGTTGCTGCTATATCAATGCTCTCACTGTTTGTGACATTGAGGATACTTAATGGTACAACTACCCTGGCTATTTCTCTGTTTGTTAGGTTACTTGATGAGTCTTGCATGTTAAAGTTTAAAGTATTATCTAAAGGATGTAGCCATCATTATGCTTTAGTGCAGCAATTAACTTACTGAAGGCAAAACCAGATATTGTTAGTCCATTGAAATTAGATCTTTCAAACTTTAGAATTATTATATAATCATAATACGCATTGTCATATAATGTTGCTAACATACACTTTCTCCTCTAAAAACAATATCTTCTGCAGTCACTGATATGCTGCTAGTGTAGTTTTCTAAGTTAATTCCAATTCTTACAAATTCCTCAAATGACTGTATGATACTGTTAGTATACAAAATATGCATAAGTTTATAGTAATGTATTATAATATAATTGTCTCACTCATTGGACAATAGCTCAAGTACATCAAATGGCCATTCTTCAATCAAATCATTAGTTTGAATTATAAAACTAATAGTCTATAATAGATGCAATTATTATGACCTAAATTATACCTTCTTACCTTATTAAACAATGATTGAGTGGCTAATTGTATTTGGCTCATAAAAACATTCACAATATCTTTTGTTACATTTGCTATGATTAAAATATTATTTGCATTTTGATCAGCAAGAACTCTTGATGCATTTTCTACTAGAATACTCATATTTTTAGAAACCAAATCAGTATTGAATATTGTGATGTTTACCTACATATATATACACAAGTATATACATTTATCAATTATGGAATACTTTAGATAATTCAATAAATCCATTTGTAACATCAGTAGTAGCACACATCATCACATCTGGTGATTCCCAATCAGAAGAAGCAGAACATATTCTACTTGCTGTAGCTCCATTAGGGCCACTAGGACACAATATGGTAACAGTCATTCCAGCTAGTGTTAGTGGCCAATCAAACTGACCATGCTCATTAACATCGGTTTGGGGAGAGCAATAATTATCTACAAATAAATAATTCAAAGGAAAAACAATGCACATACAAACTTTGAAGTGTACTAGTTGGCATTACTGTTTTGGCAAAAGATGTTGAAGAGTGGGTAGTAGTAGAGTAAAAGAAAGAAAATTGAAAGGAAGAATGAATGGCTGTAGACATGACTGTTGAGTGAACAGATGAAGTTTGAAAGGCAGTAGAGTGAGTGTTAGAAGAAAAAATGACTGTAGACAGAGCAGTAGAAATAACAGCTGAGGTCTGAATGCGAACAGACGAGGTCTCCATTACAGTAAAGTGAACATCAGCTGAAGAATGAACAACAAAAACAGCATTTGATGAAACGGCTGTGGAAAAACTTGTCATCCTACCACCACATGATAAAGGAATGGATATTACCCTGCCATTACAGACACTTGAATTCAAATGACTGAACATTATAGTTTGATTTAGTATTGTCTCAGCACTAGATAACACATAACCATCATGTTTTTCAGGACAGAAAGGCACTGACTCATTAAACATATAATATTCAAGTGTTGCATTAACTGATGTCATACAAGTATCATTGGGAAATAAATCTATCCAATAAAATGTCACACTGTCATCTTCAGCGATATGAAATGGTATTGCATGCATCTGTGGTATATTAGCAACAATGGAACCTGTACATAGTGTCTTAGGATGATATAATGGATACATGTATAACTTACTCTTGTATGTTATGCAAGATGAATTAGCTATGGCAAAATCCATCCACAGATTTATGACAGGGACTCCAGCACAAAATTCATTTGTAGAAAGGTTGAATAATAAGAAGGCATTAATAGAACCTGTACCACTGACATTCACTACAAGAAGAGAATTCAAAAGGAGCAGAGAAGGCCACATATCCAACGGCTAGACTGTTTGTAGCTAATACATAATGGTCCACTATAATGTGCTGTTAGTAGTATCCTGAGACTATACTAATGTATAATTATTTTAATTGTCTTGCCACTATAGGCTGCATGTGGCTTGTTTATTACATGCAGGCATCCTGCATTTACACCCCCATATAATTTATCCTCCAGGCTATATAGATGATATGCCTATGATAGAAAGTAACTTTATTGAATGTACAGTACATGAATATCAAAAGTGTGTATGATATCAAATAATTCATAAGTCTACATTGAGGTGTTCATTGTTCCTTCTTTATCGTCAAATGTAGCATTTTCGATAGCTAAAGCAGCTCCATTTGCTTGACTAGTAGTAATGTATGTATTGTACTTGTGTGCCTTAGGAGTGGTTGTTGAGTAGGTCCTCTTTTGTGAAGGACAGAATATAGCTGTCCACTGCCTCCTGTATTCGCTGTTTAGTAAAATAAAGAAAACAAATATAAAAAATCCTTGAAATGCATTAAGAAATGCGAATATAAACTGGACTGTATAAGATACATTAGGCTCAGATATGAAAGTGAAGGCAGCAGATACCCAAGTTAAACCAAAGAGGATCATAATACCAGTAAAAGACAGTAACATCTTTAGTACTTCTGATACAGAGAAAGAGGAATTGCTCATCTGCTTTTTTCTTTCAATGGCATTTTTTAAAGTAGCTCGAATGACAAGTATGAACACAATAATATTACAGAGGATGATAAGAGCAATGGGAAATAGAAATGCTGCAAAGAACGGTATCTCTTTACCTATAAAACAACTATCAGAAAGACAAAGTAATTAAATGAGATAACAGCTAGTATATGCACATGGAGATAATACTTACAATCCCAAGCCCTTGTCTAGTGTAATGTAGTAGTTATAATCAATGCCTGATAAGACTGCTACTGGTATTAGTGGTACACCTTCAAGAGTATGAATTACAAGGAATAATCAATGTTAACTTACTCCAACAAACAATAGACACGATTAGTATATACCGCCAAGTTATGTTTGTAAACACTATTACTATTTTTTGGAACATCAGCACAGCTTCTGCTCCTATCCACATCCAGTGAACAAGAGAGAAGTAATGTATAAGAGCTCCTATGCTTATACAAAGTGGCCTCACTGATATTTTATCAATTCCAGTGACAAGAGTAATTATCACAAAGCACAATGAGAGACATAGTTGAATGTGGAACTTGCTGGAATCTTTCTTTCTTAATTTTCTAATGTTAAAGATACCTTTACACACCTATTAGGACTGACATGTACACATACTTGAATACCAGCAATGTTAGGATTGTTAAGATCAGTCCAACCAATGAGAGAGACACTCCAACATAAGTGATTGTGTCAAATTCAAATTTAACACCAAATGGAGGAGGAGAAGAACCATTGCCAGTCCTAGTAGATATATCCTAACAGAATTATTAATGGACATTAAACAGTATTATAATGAAAACTCACAACAAGTAATGCAAAGTTGGTTAAGTGATCACAGTAACAAGTGACATTACTGAGATCATTAGGATCAACTACTGTAGTACAACCATCAATAGACCAATTACCAATACCATCTGAATGAAGCAACAAAATCAAACTAGAATAGAGCATTATTACCTGCCCCAGTAAAGTTCCAGAAAGCACAATGAGGATTTGTAACATGCTGTCAATAATAATTTGAAAATGTAACATATTCTTATCAGGGATAGCCTTACTTCTTTGTTTAGTGCTAAAATGATTACAACTGGATCAATCAGTTCAGTGCCATCAGGTATCCCACCAACTATTATACTAATAACAGCTGAACCTACCACTGTCATTACTGATGATGAAGAAATGACCTCTTCATGAACTGGAAAGAAGTTTGCTTTCTTGTATAAGGTTGCTGCTATATCAATGCTCTCACTGTTTGTGATATTGAGGATACTTAATGGTACAACTACCCTGGATATTTCTCTGTTTGTTAGGTTACTTGATGATTCTTGCATGTTAAAGTTTAAAGTATTATCTAAAGGATATAGCCATCATTATGCTTTAGTGCAGCAATTAACTTACTGAAGGCAAAACCAGATATTGTTAGTCCATTGAAATTAGATCTTTCAAACTTTAGAATTATTATATAATCATAATACGCATTGTCATATAATGTTGCTAACATACAC
>NW_003547340.1:5141-9024 GCF_000090795.2 Amphimedon queenslandica | reverse complement strand
TAGTTTTCCAATTAATTCCAATTCTTACAAATTCATCAAACGACTGTATGATACTGTTAGTATACAAAGTATGCATCAGTTGATATAGTAATGTATTACTATCTCACTCATTGGATGATAGCTCAAGCACTTCAAATGGCCATTCTTCAATCAAATCATTAGTTTGAATTATAGAATTAACAGTCTATAATAGATTTAATGATAATAACTATAATAGATCTAAATTATACTCCCTTACCTTATTAAACAATGACTGAGTGGCTATTTGTATTTGGCTCATAAAAACATTTGCTATGTCTTCTATTACATTTGCTATGATTAAAATATTATTTTTGTTTTGATCAGCAAAATTTATTGATGCATTTTCTACTAGAATACTCATATTTTCAGAAACCAAATCAGTATTGAATATTGTGATGTTTACCTACATATGAATACAAGAGTATTTGCATTTATTAATTATCATACTTTAGATAATTCAATGAATCCATTTGTAACATCAGTAGTAGCACACCTCATCACATCTGGTGATTCCCAATCAGAAGAAGTAGAACATAGTCTACTTGCTGTAGCTCCAATAGGGCCACTAGGACACAATATGGTAACAGTCATTCCAGCTAGTGTTAGCGGCCAATCAAACTGACCACGCTCATTAACATCAGTTCGAGGAGAGCAATAATTATCTACAAATAAATATAATTTAAAAGACAAAAACAATGCATGTATATACATACTTTGAGGTGTACTAGTTGGCATTATTGTAGTGGCAAAAGATGTTGAAGAGTGGATAGCAGTAGAGTGAAAGGAAGAAGATTGAAAGGAAGAATGAATGGCTGTAGACACGACTGTTGAGTGAACAGATGAAGTTTGAAAGGCAATAGAGTGAACACTAGAAGAGAAAATGACTGTAGACACAGCTGTTGAGTGAGCAGATGAAGTTTGAAAGGCAGTAAAGTGAGCACTAGAAGATAAAATGACTGTAGACACAGCAGTAGAATTAAGAGCTGAGGTCTGAATGTGAACAGATGAGGCCTGAAGGTTAAAAGATGATGTCTCAAATACAGTAAAGCGAACATTAGCTGAAGAATGAACAACAACAACAGCATTTGATGAAACGACTGTGGAAAAACTTGTTGTCGAACTTGTCAGCCTACCACCACATGATGGAGGAATGGATATTACCCTTTCATCACAGACACTTGAATTCAAAGGACTGAACATTATAGTTCGATTTAGTATTGTCTCAGCACTAGATAACACATAACCATCATGTTTTTCAGGACAGAAAGGCACTGACTCATTAAACATACGATATTCGATTGATGCATTAACTGATGTCATACAAAAATCAAAGGGAAATAAATCTATCCAATAGAATGTCACACTGTCATCTTCAGCAATATGAAACGGTATTCCATACTGCTGTGATGCAGCATAAGCAACAGTGGAACCTGTACATAATGTCTAAATGATATAATGGATACATGAAACTTACTGTTGTATGTTCTATTTTCGCAAAAGGAATTAGCTGTGGCAAAATCCAAGAAGACATTCATGACAGGGACTCCAGCACAAAATTCATTTGTAGAAAGAGTGAATAATAAGAAGGCATTAGGTGCTGTACCACTGACATTCACTACAAGAAGAGAAGACAGGAGGAGTAGAGAAGACCACATAGCCAACGGCTAGACTGATTGTAGCTAATACATAATGGCCCACTATAATATGCTGTCAGTAGTATCCTGAAGCCATAGACTAATAATGACTAATTTAATTGTCTTACTACAGCTATGGGCATAGGCTGTGGCTAGTTTATTTAGAAAAGTGGCATGCAAACTGAAGCCATTGATGATGTGCACGGATCACTGCTGCAATGAATAGATACATGCAAACATAGTAGGCCTCTCTTAGTTCTATGCTAGATAGTCATATGCTTGGAGTCAGTTTAATATTTTTGCTGGTAACACTTAGCTTGCGCTTAAAGTGTTAATTATTCAAAAACTGTTTGCACTTTTAGGTTTTAATCAGTGTCAAAACAAGGTGGATAATCATGGAATTTAATTTAATTGTTGCTGTGTCGTGATGATGTGGCCTAGTCTGTGGTCAGCCATAAACTAACAAATAACCCAGGCATCAGCTGTTCTAGACTAAAACAATACCATAGTGGTCCAGGAAGAGATTTAAACACAAACAAACGTCACTTCCAGACAGTTTATACAATCCTGCTATTTTATACAACCCTTATCTAAACAAACATTACTCTATGTACTTTATACCGGTAGTATTAGTCTAGTATCCACATGGGTGTGGTGGAAACCATAGAGTTCAAAGCGTGTGTGGCAGTCTAGATTTGTTTATAAACCAATTGTGGTTACTCAACCGATGTTAGAATAGTAGCTACAGCTTCTGTGTATGACTCGAGAAATGTTGGCCTACTTGATTGTAGATTTACTATTTTTCTTTCTTCTTTTTGCTGGTGGTAGCTCAGACACTGCTACATTGAAGTTTAATCTCCAGACAAATGCAGACTGTGTTGTAGGAGATCCTGTTGTAACTCTATGGGTAGAAACACTTGGAGGAGACTTTAACTATTTAATGACCTACAATGGTATGGTAGTAAAATATAAACTACTGGTATAATTTTAGTGTTATTATTATTTCATAGGTTCTCAACCAGGTATAGATACACAATACAGTATTAGTGTTGATTATTCAAGACTGACAACCTTGTACTTTCACTGGATTGAGTGTAATCACAGCAGTATCTTTTGTTTTACAACAATTAGTGCTATGACAATTGAAAACTATGATACTGGTCCTTTGAAAGTTTCTAGATGTACTAAAGTTCTAAAAAGATTATCAAGCACTCAGATTGCATTTGATAGTAACAATGGAATTCAAGTATTTGCCGGTTCTGGATCATGTAACTCAACTGGACCATATTGCTCAAATTCTTCAAAATGCTGTTTACCTTCTCCAGCAGTTTCCTCTTCAAATACATTATTTTCGTCTTTGGAATTGCCAACTTCTTTGGCATTACACACGACAACATCATCTCTCATGATTGCTTCAATGACCACACCATCTCCCACTCCCTCAACTACACCATTTTCCACTCCCTTAACATCATTTTATGATTCCTCAGAAATCTCTGAAACACCTTACATACAGCCATCACTCTCATTATTGTCTTCTTCATCTTCTGACATGATGTTAACTTCATCTTTGATGATTTCTCCAACTCCTTCTCCATCTTCACAATGTCCTGAAGAGGATCAATGGCCAGAGACAAGAGCTGGAGTAATAGTACATAGCACATGCTACCAAGGAATATTTAATGGTCAGTGATAACAAGTGCAACTGTGTCAAGGCTCATGTATGCTTCTTTCCTCTAGCTAGTAGATACTGTCATTCTGATGGTAAATGGAATGAAACACTTTGTTCTGCTACAGAATCATTCAACACTATACTATTAAGGGTAACTACACTACACTAAATATAGATGTGTTTTGATATTTCAAATGCTAGATAAATATATCACCACTTTATGCTCTTCAAGGATTACTTGAACTGATTCAGAATGACATTCCTTCCAATCAAGCAGTTATACTATTGAATTTGATTATTAGTGAAGTATCATACAATGCTACAGCACCTAGTGAACAATTCATCAAGGTAAATATTTGTCCACTCTACTGTATGATTGGTTTAATTTTATTTTTATGTTTTTGTATAAGTTCTATGTTAGTAATAGATTGCTTCCTGCAAATACATTTAACCACAAATGTAGGAAATCCCCCTCATAAATGTCATTCTCTTTGTAGATTGTACTAGAGATTGCTGGTAGTATACTCAATAATGCTGAGGTACGTTACTATCTATG
>NW_003547340.1:0-2938 GCF_000090795.2 Amphimedon queenslandica | reverse complement strand
TAGAATGAGATTCCACTCGTCCAGTGACACTGTGAGTTAGTATCTGAATATATATACTTCATCTAATAGATGATCACAATAAATGTAGATGAATGGCATTAAGAAAAAGAAATCAGTAGTAGAAAATATCTATGGACAGTATACATTAGGAACATATGGAGGTATGCTCATTATGACCTACTTTTAACTGTTATTGTTTTCATTGTTAATGTTGATGTTTATATTTACTATAGGAGAGGACTTGGATGTAAAAATCGAATCAAAGGATAGCAGTCCATCTCCATCATCAACACTGTCTAAAGTTTGAAGCATTCAAAACAACAGGATATGATGATTTTTGCGTCACTTCTTTCGTAGTACATATAGAGATAGTATTATATGCTTTATATCATGTGTTTGTGTATAATTTGTTGGTCATTTGTAAGTTATCTGTTTAACCTAGACTCCCTTGTAACTGCACTCTGTCTCATAAAGAATGCCAAATTATGGCAAGGCAGGAAGAATAATAATTTTATTATTTTATTTTATAATTTAATTTATACAAATCTTTATACAAGACATGTTATAAACAATTCTTTTGAGTGAGCATCATTCAGGAAGTTTACCTATCACATGTAAACACTACTAAAATAATTATTAACAGGACAAATTGGTGTCATACATAATCATCATCTTCTATACTATTATTAAAGTTATCACTAATCCCATTAAAGTCCAGATAGCCAGCCAATGGCTCAATGAGTGCATTGATTGATGATACTAAATCACTGAACACTGGCCTATCATCAGGAGACTCAGACCAACATGAAGTCATCAGTGAGTAACTATAATAATAAGGATAAGGAATTACAAAGTTTATTAAAATGATCATGATATGTATCGTTAGTTATAATTAAAGCACAATGACAAACCCAATACATGCTCATGGGCATAGTCCATTACATACATTTCTTTTGAGCAGGCTTCACCACGTGGAGCTAGTAGTCTTCCTCCAGTATCAAGAAATTCAACTACTCCTACTGGATCTAGACCAGGATAAGGTACTCTACCAAGACTGAACACTTCCCAACACAATATACCATAAGACCACTGTAAAATTAAAAATAGTAGCAATATCAATATTTCTAGTTACTGTATATAACTGACCACATCAGTTTTTTCAGAGAACAGTCCATCATGGAGACTCTCTATTGCCATCCATTTCACTGGTAGCTTAACAGTTGTCAAGGATGGTGATTCATTGGTGTTTCTCTTAAATTGTCTGAAGTAGTTTTTAGCATATATATCTTCTGATAAACCGAAATCAGCTACTTTAATGATACCATTATCATCAATCCTATAAAATTGTATTTGTGTAAAGTTTAATTAGGCTACTAATGCAATTAGATAATCTTTAAGGTTATAATCTAGTAAAGGATTAGTTTGGCATTATTCTGGACTCTGTTGTAAGAATAACAAAATAGACAATCCCACAAAGCATACTCTAAGTGAGCTAAAAAGCATGCTTTATAAGATGACAAGCCTTACATATGGTTTGAGATTTCGTTCTTAGAGATTATTGGAAAAATAGCCAAATTTTTTGAGCAGCTTTAAAAATTTATAAAAAATCCAAATTTGATCAGGATCTAATCAAACTCGCTAGACAACATAAAAACATGTATATGTATCAGAAAAAATTATGAAAACAAAGAATTCTCTCTTAGTCATTTTCGGTAAAATTTTGACAAAAACCCTGTACTATAGTACAGGGACTTTGGCCCAAAGTTTGAGCAACTTTAAAAATTCATAAAAAATTAAATCTTAATTGGAATTAGCTCAAACTTCATACACTACATAAGAACATCTATATGCATTAGAATAAATTATAAAAGTTAAGGAATCTATACTTTTCATTTTTGATGAAATTTGGCCAAAATCCTTGTACTAATTAATAGCAAGGTTGCAAAAGTCGTGGCAGCCATGGGTGAATCCTACTTAGTAGCACTACCACGTTACTAATAGTACAGGGACTTTGGCCCAATTTTTTAGTTACTTTAAAAATAAATTTTGTTGGAATCTGCTCAAACTTGCTACACTACATAATAACATGCACATATATCAGAAAAACTTAATAGTTAACTTAATTATTCATGACTTACATGCAGTTTCTAGCAGCCAAATCACGATGAATAAATCTCTGTGAAGCTAAGTAGCACATTCCATTAGCAACTTGTAAACAAATGGAGAGTAACTGTTTTCTGACATTCAGTACAATATCCTCTTCACTGGTATCAGCTACTGTAAGATTAGCTCTCTCTTTCTTGAGGTAAGACAATAAACTTCCTGGTCCAAGATCAAGACACACACCAATCAGTGGTAATACATTTAAATTATCAAATGACATCATTATAATGCACTCGTCCAGTAGAGAATCAATATCGCTCTTACTGTAAAAACCTGCAAATGAACATAGTAATAGTTATACATTCATATGCACACAGATAAATACCTTTTAAAGTTTTTGCAGCAATAGCTTGTGGTATATCATTTTTGACCGATATCAGCCCACGATACACTATACCAAATTCACCTATTATAAACAATTTTAAAAATAATATTTTTTGATCACTAGCTGATGTAATCCTCACTGACCTTGACCCACAGACTCCTGTATTGTGAGGTTCAGCCCTGATATTAAATGGCTTGATAACTGATCAATATAATGAGATGAAATCTCAACATGTTGATTATCATCTTGAATATTGTCACTATCTATTGGCATAGATCTAGTAGCCCCATTTGTGACTGGTCTCATTGACTGTGCCTTATTTCTTCTCTTCTTTATCAGACAATAGACAAAAATTATTATAATCTTTATCTGCACTGCTATTATCAAAGTGACTACCACCACTGGTATTATGATTGCTAGCCGATTGAAGATCGTCGTACACGACTACTA
>NW_003547339.1:18590-20778 GCF_000090795.2 Amphimedon queenslandica | reverse complement strand
TTCAGGAAATTATCATTGGATGGCCTTGGAGTGTGCATGATGCACATGTGTTTGTCAATTCATCACTCTATAGCCCCGTTTACACTACAAACCAGTTTGGATCAAAGCGGTTCAGGAACCAGCTTAATTGTGTCCACACGTAACTGTGGTTGAATCGGTTTACAATGCTACATTGCATACATAATACAGCTGCTTCAGTACTTAAACCGGTTTGATTATCTCAAACCACCTCCTGAGGTGGTTTGAGATAAGTCGGTTTAAACCGCATTGAAATTGTCCACACGTAAACTGATTTATTTCTAAACCGGTTCCAAACCGCTTTAAGGGCATAGTGTAAACGGGGCTTATGACAAAGCTATTAATAGACAGATACTTACTGGTAATGAGCTGAAGATTGATGATAAAGTGGTTCCACAAAATAGGGGATTCTGCATATCCATTAAGCTCATGGCTAATGAAGCCATTTGCTCACAATGCAGAATTGAATGATGGTGAAGGGAAGTACAATTGCTATCTATCAATGTCTATAATTGTAGTAGAAAATTCTTTTGGCAGCTTAAAGGCACGATGGAGGAAATTGCTTAAGCGTAATAATATGATGATTGACAATGTTCCGTATGTAGTAAGTGCATGTTGTATTTTACACAATGTTTGTGAGGTTCATGGTGAAACCTTTATTGAATCATGGATGCAAGGTGTGGATACTTCTAATCAACCAACAACCTCCCAATCATGTACTGTACTCGATAATAATGCAAAAGCAATCCAAAACACACTAGTAGATTATTTTAAGATTATGCCATAACAAAGCATGTTTGATGCATTATTGTTCATTATTAATGTATGATTATTGTACATGTATGTACATTATTAGCTATATCAGCACATCTTTATTATTATTCAGATCAGAAATTTTATGGTCTCACCTTGTAGATCTTGCCATGTCCTTCAAAACAGTATGCAGTTTACCACTATAAAATGCAACAAAACTATTAAAAACCACTTCTGAAAACCAATATCCTCTCAAAATTTTCTATTATAATGAATGGGACGTGGTGGCACAATAACAAAATTAAAAGTTTTTTGTGTTGCAGTGACTGAACCTGTCTTAAATTCATTCATTATGAATGATATGTGACCATAATTGACAAAAGGTACCTTATGGCGGGTAGTGAAATTTGTCTTTCTAGCCTAAGAAATCCAACTTCCTGAGCCCCATTTATCATAAAATTACTCCACAGGATGCAAAAAGTTACCATGAAACTTTTAGAAACAATGATTGTCTAACAAAGTAGATATTTTCCACTATAACAATCATTTTTAAAATCCGCCATAAGGGCCCTTTTGTCAATTATGGTCACATATTATTTGTATAGGTTTTTTATAGATTTCGTGCTAGCCAATTCATTAAAAATCATGGTAAATTTTGATTTGCAATTATTAAATTTAGTTATGTCCAATTATAGAGTTACATTGCTAATAAAATCCATTGTGTGTGGCTTGTTGATGGCGAGATGGTGCTTTTTGACTATAAAGAGGAAGGCCAATCTTTGCAGTTAGTTTCTGGCTCAATAGACTTAGTTATAAACAAAGATTTAATTCAAAAATATTTGGACACAATGGAGCATATTCCACATATTAAAAAATCATTTAGTTTGGAGCCGACTTCAGGTCTAGATGTAAATGACTATTGAATCTAAAATATATAAATAATTTGATGTGTTGAATTATTATTAAATTTACCATTTAAAAACTTAAAATTTTAATAAGCAAAAACAATGAAAACCAAATGCACATACAATTATCATACTGTTTGCAGTTACATGTATAAACGTAATTAAGCAATGCAGGTACGTTTATTTACTAAAAAAAAAAGAAAAAAGGTAAGTTTAGACAATTATCACAGTAACTCCAAATCACCATTTGAAATATCTTCAAGCAACTGAAATGAACATATCTCATCATCATCTTCATATTGAACTTGGTGTTCCATTGTGTTGAGATTTATACTAATGACTGTACCATTATGCCATATCAAATCCTTACCAACTTGAAAACGGTGCCTTATCTTTCTTCCAAAAATAAGCTCAGATTTTTCCATAATATCTGACAGCTGCAAATGGCAATCTGACAACTCTGTTTCCTCAGTGACTCCAATAATACGTAAGAGATTCTTTTGTAGCTGAGC
>NW_003547339.1:16645-18275 GCF_000090795.2 Amphimedon queenslandica | reverse complement strand
GCTCTGGAGAAACATTGGTAGTGGGAACACTAGATATTTCAGCAATGACATTCTCGTCTGTTACATTATAATAAGTTCCATTTGGAAAATGATCTACTAGTAATCTTTGTGTTGTCACTAAAAAAGCATGAAAAAGAAGCTGGAGTAGTTTTTGTGTCATACCTTCATTGGCAGCAGAGGAAATCAATGCCTTAAAAACTTCATCATCTGTCACATCAATATCTAAAACACACAGAGCACTACCATCAATCAGCTTAGATGAATCCTTAGACCAGGAATCAAACTTATCTTTTATCTCACAATATGTGGAGCCCATATCAAGTACAGAAATAGATGTTTCTTCCAACTTCCTCCATAAGGGCCCAGTAACAATCTTGTCTATTAATCCAAGTGCTCCATATCCTGATATAAAGACTGTGTTTTTAGTATCTTTGAGAACTGACTGTAGCAAGCGATTTGCTTGTGTCCCATGAATACACTCAATGAATTGAATTATGTGACCCTTTAAGTAATAGATACCTGCTGCATCATAGAATATAATATTGCAACGATTACCAACAAATTGGGCTAATGGAATTTTAAATATACCCTGCTGTTTTAAGTATGAACAAAATAATCTTGAGCTCTCACATTGTGTGAGCCACAGTTATGTAAGGCCTTGCAGGCTGTACGTATCAACCTCTGAGTACCAGATGAGCCTGAAGTTTCAGTAGACATTGTAACAGAAGCTTCCCATAACTTGATGACTTCTTCTGTACATTCTGCCAATCCTACCAAATAGTGAAAACCACAAGAGAAATTGTTCATACGAGTCATATTCTCTTATTCATCTCCAGACAATTACTCCCAATTCCTAATAACATCTGGTAAGATTTCTGATCTGTAATCATGAAGCAATTTATTGAACAATTTTTCTGCAACGTGGCGGTCAGACAGTGTTTTTAATCCTAGAAACAATTTTTGAAGAAACTGCTTCTTGTCCCAGTGACAAAAAAACACTGTCAATATCACTCAGAATTTCTTGAAATGTCTCAAGAGTATCATATGATGAACCTGAAAAGACGTGACTTAGACCAAGGGATTAGGTTATAGACTCCACCTTTATATCATATGTTGCATATTTTACTCCATATTTAGTGGTTCCATCTGTCGGAATAGTACCAAAATCACTTGCTTCAGCAAGTCCATCACCTAGCTGAGCTTGTGCTACAGTCAGTGTTTTAAGAATCATCTGACAAGTCAAGCCATGAGATGGTAATTTTTGAACACACTTAAGTGCAATATTATTTAGCACATTTTTTTAACACCAACATTGAGTGATAGCAACTCGTATCTACAAGCTCGAACGTCATCCATAAACTTTCCATTTTCAAATGTAATGATCTCAGGATCAGACATGATTGACTGGACAGCCTTTTTCAGTTCAGAATTGTCCAAACTAAGTAAAGAAAACTGTCTTTTTTAAAGATACAATTTCATCATGAAGTTTCTTCTTTTTAGCAGCACAAGCATCGTCAATGGTGTTCACTCTCTTCCGATATTCTGCTCGATGGTTAACTCTATCAAGTTTTGCCCTCAATTTCTTTAGCTGCAATTCAGATCCAGCAAGCTTCTTTTCATATTCGTGAAT
>NW_003547339.1:14431-16289 GCF_000090795.2 Amphimedon queenslandica | reverse complement strand
AAATCAGTAATGCATGATTAATACTAATAATAATTGACAAACTTAGTTAATGATTGTTGTCATTGAATGGCACATAAAAGTAATTACAGAGAGACATATCACGACTACACAAAGCAAATAAATTTTGTTAAAACTTTCTTTCCTCTCTTTTCATTTGAGCCTCTTTTTCTTGTTCCTCTTTTACACGACGATCTTCAAAGTCCAATTGGCGCTCCCCCAATTTTAGTCTGTTTTCCTGAATTTCAAAGAAACATCACTCAGCATCTTTGCTTTGAGCTAGCACCTTTTCAAAAACAGAGATAGCTCTTTCATATTTGTCTTCCTTTCCGCGCTTCTTTTTTGGCTTTATTTTAACTTTCCCTTAATTTTTTTTCCCCTCAGTTGCACCATCAATAGTCGTTCCTGATTCTATTTCAACAAAAAACAAATCATCTCCATCATATTCAGTCTCCAAAACTCCAGAGCTAGATGAATTATCGAAGTCTTCACATCTGTTCATTATGTGTGTTACTTGACTTCAAACTGATTCCACTGACATATCAGTCACTACAGGTGGGTGTGTCGCTGGTGTGTTCCCTAGTATGTCATTGACAGCATCATAAAATTTCCAAACAGTCGTACCAGTACCAGATGGTGTCTTTAAATTTCTTATAATCTTTTTTTTAATTTTTTAATCTTCCCCCTACATTATATAGCTCTCTTACTATAGCCAGATTCTTCCATAGACTTTGATATTTTCTCATGGATGTGTTTATTCTTGGTACACCCTTCTAGTTGTGCTTGTATGCCTTCCTCACCCCACAGTTCAAGTAACTTATGACACTCCTCATCACACCATATTGTCGCCATCTTAAGCATGTGCTTATGCTCCTGGAAGTCAGACTTTATTGTATGAGGAAGATGACATTGAAGATGGACTTGATGATGTACTACGTGAGAAAAGTGATGAAGAGTTTCAGTTACATGATGATGATATTGAGAGGGACAGAGTAAGTGTATGCAGTAAAAAGGATGTTAATATGCAGTACTAATTCTGAAGAAAAAGCTGATATAAGCAAAGAGGAAGAGACACAGTCAATAGAATCTCGCTCTTTGGAGTGATAATAAAAGATCAATATTAATCTCGCTCTTCGGAGCGATATTAAAAGATCAATATTAATCACGCTCTTCGGAGCTATGATAAAAGATCAATAGAATCTCGCTCTTCGAAGTGATGATAAAAGATCAATAGAATCTCGCTCTTTGGAGTGATTATAAAAGATCAATAGAATCTCGCTCTTCGGAGTGATGATAAAAAATCAATAGAATCTCGCTCTTCTGAGTGATGATAAAAGATCAATATTAATCACGCTCTTTGGAGTGATGATAAAAGATCAATAGAATCTCGCTCTTCGGAGTGATGACATTGACATTATGTATATCAATTATACACATACAAACATAATTAAATTAATATTATTTGTTGAATCTACTCAATCATTGTATGTATATATATAATTGCATTTCATAAAATAATTATTTTAATTATATAATAATAAACAAATACTACTTTCTTATTAATTGTATTTTTGGGTGTCAGGACTGTCCCTAAACAAGGTTTTGCTCTCCAATCTTCTGCTACTTCGTTCTCCTGTCTATTGCTCTTTATAGTAACGGTGTACTTTTAAGTCTTGCAATAATAATAATCAATTAATAATAATGTTTTACCTTTTGGCGCCATTAGATTAGTACAATTTTAATAAAAATGGCTGAATGTTTGGGGGAAAGAGAGATAAATCTCCTTTTGGATGTATTTCTTTTTAAGCTCACTTTTTAAGTTACATTTCTTTATTTGTACAGGATGAGATGGAGGATTTGC
>NW_003547339.1:8142-9681 GCF_000090795.2 Amphimedon queenslandica | reverse complement strand
CTTTTGCAGTCTTGCTATACTGAAAAAATGAGCTCCTATGCTTACCAGACTTTTTAGAGGACCTCATCTTGACAAGAGGAATGCATTGGTACCAATAGGGTGGCTGTAAACTTAGTCTAAGAGGAGAACCAAAAATTGGAGAACCGGCCATTTTGTTAAGCCACTTGTTTCATGATCGTCATTATCAAAAAGAAAGTCCTGGCCATTAAGTTGGCAAGTTGTATCACAATCTTGACTGGTGCTAGGAGTATAATTCCTACACCACTGTACTCGAAGAGTCTATACGCGGATCCATGTCCCATAAAATTGTTATGCAAGATAAGAAAAAGTGAGTCACCATACATTGCATCAAACTAACAATACTGTTAGCAAAATATAGTTATGCACACAAATCACCTAGCAGGTCATCTCCCTTCTCTGCCATGACTGCTGTATCAGGCTAGCTTACTTCCTTTCACCATTTTGTTAATTATAGAAGCATGTGCTCCAAATATGGGGCATGGTTGCACATGCTTAGATCTCAGAACTGGGAAGTGCAATCAATAATTTGTAACCTAGCTGGGCTAGCTATGCTTGGAATCAGTTGCATTACTTAGTGGAGGTTTCCAGCTAAAAGAAGGTATTTATCTTACATTATTTTGTTATGAAGTGTGTAATGAATTATTTTATTGTAAAAGAAACAAATAATGTTATAATAACGCAATGATGACGTTGACATCAGGAACAACAGAAGTAGATAGCTACAAAATTGCTGGGAAATCTGTAAAGATGGAGCTTCTTGAACAAGGATTCAACTCCATAATAGTCTTATTTTCACTTGTCATCAGTATAGTATATATTCGTTCCGCATATCTATTTAATGCAGTGACTGCTGTCTCTATCATAAATGCTGTAAAGTCATAATGACAGTAATAATAAAAGAAATAATTGTTTGTGTACAATCAACTAGAATCACAAAAAACATAATAAAAAGTCAACACAAACAAGAAGATTAAAAATTTAGAAAAACAAGATAGAGTGGGATTCCGAGCAGCCAATGAATATATGAAATGAAAATCCTACTCTCGTGATATAATTTTTACTCTACACAGCAAGGTGTTTCATAATTTTTACATAAAATCATTAACAGTAGAGTACCGCCACTCCAATTAAATTCATCGTTTTTCCTTTCCGGCCCACTCACCTGCACCAAAAATTTAAATATTTGATTTATAACAGTAATACGTTATTACAGGTGTACTGTTGTGTCTTGTACTGCCTTTTCAACGAGTAACTAGCTCTTGTAACTGGTGTCTACTTAGATCTAGCTCATTTATGAAGCAAGAATCAGGCATAGTTGCTACTTTGCCTAAGTTTTATTATATTCTGATAAGTATCAACGTTAAAGATATTAATCTATTCCTGAGGTGAATCCTCATTGTGCTAGTAGCCTATTTTGTCCTACTACTATCCGTTTCACAACATCTGATCTATCTTGCTCTGACGCAGCCCATCATTCAGCACTTAACTTGGTACCTCTCTTTCAGTTCCCAGTAGATC
>NW_003547339.1:0-4298 GCF_000090795.2 Amphimedon queenslandica | reverse complement strand
TAGCTCTGCTTAGGCGGTAGTTGAATATTCGCTTTCCTTTAGTGAGGCCTATTTGACTATATGGCTTTTGAAGGTACTCTTTTAAAGAGAAAGCATCATCAGCCTTAATCATGTATGGTATTGGTGTACCGTTATCTTCAATAGGAGACGCTGGAGGAATGTTGAGAGTTCCCCTATCTAATGCAGAATGTAGTCCACAATTTTGAAAAACACCACCATCACTCACACGTCCATTACACCCAACGTCAACATATCAAGTTATAATCAGCATCTACCAAAGCCATTAGCACAACACTGAAAGTATGCTTATAATTAAAATAATATGAACTGCTGTTGGCTGGAGGTTGTATGAGAACATGCTTACCATCTAAAGCACCAATACAGTTTGGGAATTGCCATTTGTTATTGAATTGATAAGCAATGCTTTTCCATTCATGCTCCGTTTTTGGAACCTGAGTAAATATAACATTTAATGATGTACATGTAATTATAAATTTTAAATACACATAATATATATATTTTATTTTTTTAGAAAATACATGAAATGGATATAGAGGACACTGAGAGTGATGACAATTCATTGTACAAAAAGACCTCTAGAAAAAAAACCTGGCTCTGCTAAGCGTAGTAAAGAAGATCAAGCAGAGAACATTCTTATTAAGAAAGCTATAGACTATTTGGATAAGCCCATTGATTTACAGGGAAAGGATGCTGATGACATATTTGGACTGTTTGTCACTTCCAAATTAAGGTCAATGAAAGATGACCAACAGAAACGAATAATAAAGTTTAATACATCATTAGTTTCTCAGCTAGCAATGAGTCCTCCAATGATATATAATCAAGTGACTTCTCCAGGTGGAGCTGTTAACAATCATCTCTTTTGTACCAATCAGCATCAATCAAAATTATGGGAAAATTCTCGTTCTCCCACACCAATATCTGATAAAGGGAGAGTTAGTTCTTATATTACTTCACCGAATTATCCTTCAATTTTCAGTGAAGAAATTTGATGAACAGGAACAAGATCATTAAGTGAATTTAATTAAGATACTGTACGTGCATGATTATTGATTGTAAACAATATTTTTTCATTAACTGTATGTGGTGTTTCAATGCCTTCACAATAGCACGACAAGTATCAGGTACAATTATACCGATTGTTTGAGCAGGAATACGATAGATACATTGCAAAATTGAGTATGACTGTCCTATTGATGCAATGAATGTAACATTTTACAATGTAATTGTAGATTGAAATACCTGTTGCTAGGAATCGAAGGGTTACGGCCAACCTTTCACCTGGAGGAATAGCCTGCCTCATGACAGTATCTTGCCTCTTAATTTGTGGCGATACAAAGTGGTGATATGAAGTTATGTCTGTCATGCGTAGCTCTTGTAGTGGTAAGCACCTCCGTTTGTTCTATTAACAATTCAATCTCTAGTCGATATTGATCTATTTCTTCTCCTCTGCTTCTTCCTTTTGATAGCTACGGCAATAAGTGCACAACAAGCAGCAGTTTTTTTACCTCCATTTTCTAGTTCATTACTCTCTAATGTTTTATGCAACTTGTTTTACCACATAGTTCAAGAATTTATGAAGCATTTTGACAGAAACATGTTTCATGAAACAAAGTTTCATGGTGTATGGTGGCCTTAAGATAGCATAAATCTAGATGTAACCCTTTCTGAGTCACAAGGTACATCTACATGATCAAATTTATTTGATATACATTTAGCATAAATACCCATACTGTACCAATGGCACCATTAACTAATCCTACAGTCACATCAACATTACATCTTAGAAGTAACTCTACAGCCTACTGCTAAAGACAATACAGTTTCTAAACCAGCTGTTTTGCTTGGTTGATCTTTCAGTTTCTCAAATTTTTTTTCTTCTTTATTGTTAAATTTTGCTGTGCTGCTACTTTTATTAACAACATCACATGGTAATTCTATTTTCTCAGTTTCTAGACTTTCTAACATTAATTCATTGATTTTTTTGCAGGCATCTACCTTAGAAAATAGGCAAGTCGAACGATATGTTCCATCACTTTCCAATTCTTTATATTTTTCTTGTATTGAAAACTTAAATATGCGACTCTTAAGCGTATCAATAGTTTCATAAGTCAGACAGCCATACATAACAGAATGAAGCATCTTAAAGAAAGTTTCATCTCCTTTGTGTTGCTCATTGATTGTTAGTTCATCATATTCTACTGTTTTCTTCCATATGTTAACTGCATTTGCTGCTCCAAGTCTAGTTTTTACTAGTTTGTTGCTAATTTTTATAAATAATCTCGACATACTATATGATTGTTGAGCATTATTTACTTTCCTTAAATATTGTGCTATATCAGCTGAATCATATTCAGCACAACTTAATGTTAGGAAAAGTTTTGGTCAGCCATACTCAGCAATCATTGCTTTGACTTCACCTTTCACATGGAACCAATTTTGATTTGTTCCCCACATTGGAGCCAACATGGTTCTTAAATTGCCCTCAAATTCTTTATCTGAAACGTTAATGTTTTAAATATTTCAGCATAAGTTTGATTAACATTGCCTCTTGATGTCTAATAAATTATATACCATAGGTCGGGTTATATTCGCAGCTGCTGAAATTTCGCAATTTTTTTCCCTTCGCTAGCAATTGCCATAGGAACTACATGGTATTTTAATTGAAAATCGTGCGTTATTGGAGCACAGCACCAGGTCACAGTGCTCTTAGCTGTTATTCTTTTTGCTGTTACTAATCTTTGAACTCCTTGAAACTTCTTTAGCCATTTCTTTTCAGAAATACTCCAATCACTCTGCCTCGCCATGTCTTGGGACGCTTCCCACATTCTAGTGAGTGGTTATTGATTTGGGTATGGTTTATAATTATGACTTACCGACCACCACTGATTTTACAGCAAAGAGCTTGAAGGTAGTGGTCCATCTATACAAGGAGATAACGCATAGAGAACTGGAGTCTGGATGGCTCAACTAAAAATGCTCAAGGATAGCTGAAAACCCTGTAAATGTATAAAAACATGGTCAATTGCCGTAGCAACAATCAATTGGTTTCCATGGTATTGAATTGAACTTCTTTATTAGTCTTTATGACTTTAAATATTAGCAGCCGTGAATATAACCCGACCTATGGTATGCCAGTGTTTAAGGCTTTGTTAATTTTTAGTTTGTAATAGTCAGACAATATGAATGATTTCTACGAAATTGGGAATCTTCGTTTAAAAGTCTAGATTTTATGTATTCACTAAATGATAGTCTGTGCTGGATAGCTTTGTCTGGGATGATGCTCTCCATATTGTCCAGTTGGAAATATAGTAAGACAGCATAAGAAATCAAGATGCTCTTGCCTATCATTTATAAGCGCTTCTTTTACATTCATTAGTTTATATTGACTGATATCAAAACCTGTTGCAATTTTACTATCAAAATTGCTATTGGCATTTGCCAAAAGGCCTTCTAAATCTTGATCGTTTGCTTTTTCAAGCATTTTACAAGTAGTATTGCTGACTACTTGTATAACATTTATAGACGATTCGTCAATTGAATCATCTACACTTCTATAAAGCCAATTTATTTCTTTTAATTAATTGTCTTAATGCTGTTTTTATTTTATTTACATCAACTAGGCTACGCTAGACATTATTTGATTTAGTAGGATGAATAATATAAAGTTCTGGATTAGGCATGTGATTAGAATCTATACCAATCTCATTTAAAGTTTCCATTGTTTTTTCTAATGGAAGGGGTAAATAAAACATTGCACCTTTAGGAGACATCAAAAAATTATAGTCAGGCACTTTTAAGGTGTGTGTGCCTAGCCTAACAATTGTCTGAAAACACTTGGCCCTCTGTATTAACTGACAACTTGAAGGATCCAAATTTTCCAATTCCTTGGGTAGTGGCTCCCACTTTAACCCATTGAGTACACATAATGCTGGAACTTTGTTTTTCCTAATAATAGGTTTACAATGATTACAAATACACATAACTTTATTTCATGCTGTAGGATCATTCTCTCTAATGTAATCTAATAGGCTAATCCTAACATCGCTATCTAAACTTTTAGCTTCAGTGACAGACATTTTTCTTAAAAGCCTCTCACAGCTACAACATACATTGACAGCCTGATAAGACAAAGCTTTCTTAAATTCATCAATGGCATCTGAATACTGAAAATAAAGTAAAGTATCTAAGTTTGGTAATCTAAATGTGTCTTCTTCTTTACCATCATTAATAGCGTAATACACATTATCAAATTCAGTCTCATTAATTTTAAAATC
>NW_003547338.1:19440-20793 GCF_000090795.2 Amphimedon queenslandica | reverse complement strand
CTTTATCACCCATCAAATAGGTGATAACATCAATGATAGTGATACATAAATGAATGGTGTCATAATAATATTGTGAAACATGTAACGTATGTTACGCCATGCCGAAACCTCCATGATTCAATAGTCCATGTATCAATCATGACTTAAATTGAGAATAATTGCCAGAATATTTCATTGGCAGTGTAAGTTCTGAGAAACATGTACCAGCCGAAGGGTACCTGCTTGTGGCATTGAATGTAATCGATCCAATCAGTTCTTCTGTACTTCCACCATTTACACAATTTACAATATTGTGTAAATACTCTGTTACCAGTTTTATCTTCAACTAATCCTATAGTAGACATAATTTTTAATGATAATGGTAATAGACTAACAGTTTGCTACAGGTTATTAATTGTTACTTCCTTATAAGGAAGTTAAGAGCCCACCTCTATGACCAAACAAAATCAACATCCCACCTACTGGGCATGCATGCACCAACTTTTCTGTACTTCTTGCATGTAGTCAAGAAACATACTATAGGTGCAATCCTCTTTAACCCCCTCTACTTAGTCATCAGAGTAACTGATAGGACCTGATTGCATTGCCAAGATTGCATCTATAAGTTACTATACAAAAGAAAAATAAAATTAATTCGACAAAGTTATAGCTAACCAAATGAAAGTGTAGAATTATTGACAAAAAAACTTAAAATATTCTGGACACTTCCTTATAAAGTCTGGAACTTCCATGACTTCAAGACCCTTAGCAAAATGCTGCAGCTCTCCAAATCATTTAATAATGTATATCGTGGAGATGGTCAAAGTGGGTCGGATAGAACTTGACTGCAGTGGTATATGCAGTGACCGCGACAGTAACGTAGGGTGGGGCGATTCCGCCATAAATTGGTACAAAAATGGTAATTTTTCGGAATGGCACATTTTCAAAATGATTAATTAGAATTAGATGTAATACGGCTTGGAGGGCAAGCGGTCAAGTGTGTAATTATTGCAGCAGGTACATGTAGTATGGCAGAAAGTTTTGATAGTAAAGATCTTGTGTCAACTAAGTTACAAGAGAAGGACATTCCTGGGGCTTCTCTTAATGGCAGAGATCATAGCTTAAAGGTACCAGAGCTAAAGCGCTGGCTCATATGCAGATGGGCTTCTACAAAAGTAAATAAGCCAGACCTCATTTCAAGGTAAGGCTCATTGCATTATAATATACTTCAACAATAGAGTGAGATTTTATATTGCTAATGGTTGGGCAGATAATCTTATAAACCCACATAAGGATTTTGAGGATGCTACATGCAGAATTGCAGCAGAGAAGAAGGATATTAGTACAGATTGGCAAGACATACGAAATGCATAC
>NW_003547338.1:17302-18745 GCF_000090795.2 Amphimedon queenslandica | reverse complement strand
CATGACGCATGTAGTGATCAATGTTTCTACTGTACTATGGTGGATGGAAAGTTACATTTAAAACGTGACCATCCTTACTATCATCAAGTTCAGTTACAACTGTATGTGTGTATGGATGTATGATTGGTGCAATTTCTGTGTCTTTACTTTGAAGGCAGTAGCTATAGAAAGATTTTTTATAGACACTGATTGGTGTGATAAGTAAATCTTAGAACTAGAAAGTTATTTTGATGCATATATGCTGCCAGAAATTGTATTCCCAAGATTAAAGCCACAGCATATATTATAACTCTGATATAAGAACATTACAAAATTTATTACTATGTTTAACAAGATAATACCATTAATTTATTCACATAACGGAGGCATGAAATTAGTTAATATTGCACAAACTGTGACTATTTGTTCTGCTATATTATTTAATGAGTTTAGTATGTTTCTGTCTAAAATATGGTAGTTCTTAATTCTTTCCATTGCTCTTCCTACATGAATCCGTAAAGTAGCATTTTTATGTGTCTCAATGAGTTCCTCATTACTAAACTGTACTTTTCCTTTTGAAAAAGCAGGGATATTTAACCGTACACCAAGTGGCATCAGTTGATTTTGTATATCAAAACCATAATTGAATCTCCTTGCTCTAAAAGTTCTAGTAAGCTGCTTTTTAAGGTAAGTTGCTTGTCTGAAATTGCACCAGCAAAGAGCTTAGATACAAATGTCACAGCTCCACCAGGTGAAGTACCTATAAGTACTTTATAGAAATAGTGGTTTTGTAGCTAGAAACTGTCACTTGCTGTATCAAAGGTAAGGAAGGCACATCAAGAAAAATCTCTGAGCAATCAATGATGACTCTTGTTGATGGATAGAGCTTATTAAAGGATTGTGGCATGTTTGCTTGAACCATATCTCTACAAGGCCACAGTGGTAGTTCTTTAAGTTTAACATAAAGAAAACTAATCCATGTAATACAAATGCGTAAGACAGTGGACACAGATATGCCAAAGCGATATGCAAGGTCTTGCTCAAAAAGTCCTGGCATACCAGAACCATGCAGAACTCTTTAGTAGGTGAAAATGAATGATGTCCCTGAATGCTTTTTGTGTCTCATTTGATTTCATTCCCCAGTAATTAAGGCAGTTAACAGCCGGCCCCAACAATTTGTATCATGCCATTAATGTAGAGTAATTGCAAAATCCAGTATAGAATTGAATTTTAGTATCACTGTTACATATATTGGATAAACAATGCAAATGTGTGTAGCTTTAATTTGAGAACTTCTATCTCATCTTCTAAATTTACTATGTTTGTGTCATCTACATGTAAATATCTACTTGCACTTCAATATCATGAGATTTAGCTGCCAACTGCTCCATACCCCTTTGTTCTTCACTATGATGGTCAGCAGAGTCATGATTCTCATGCAAAGGCACAGTTACTATTTTAGTA
>NW_003547338.1:4162-17029 GCF_000090795.2 Amphimedon queenslandica | reverse complement strand
TTTGTGCACCTTCAGTTGATGCATTCTTCCATAAATCCTACAGACTTACAAGTTATAAAATACTTTTCAGACATGGTCAGAATCTTCTTTGGGGCATTTCCATTAATAGTGAAATAGTATTAATAACAAATATAAATTCTTTCATTTGAAGGTAAAAATTGACAAATCAACATTTAATCACATATTTCACTATCAGGACATCACCAATAATTGTTACCTGGTATCCCAGCTAATCCTAAACATGTATAATGGTACCAATTGCTGCATGAGTCACATCCACTCCATAATTCTTCATTGTTACTAGCTTTCAAATGACATTCTTGACAAAACTCGGAAGCATCACTATGACTTGATCGACATGAAATAGAAGCTGTAACATTTTGTGCCAAACGTCTGGCAATCTTAGTAGATGGAGTTGCCATTCTTTGTTTCTTTATCTCTTTTTCCTTGCTTTTCTTCTCCCTTCTGTTTCTCTTCTTTTCTTTTCCTCTGTTCTTCTTTCTTCTGTCATTGCTCCTCTCTTTTTTCTCTCCTTCTCTTCCTTCTGCTTCTTCTTCTCTTCCTTCTCTAACATCAGCCTATCATATAGCTCGTCACTCGTTAAAACCTCTTCCTAAAATTGGGCTTTACTTTTTGTGCATCACTACTGCCCTTATAATTATTTTTCTTCTTTAAAATGTCAGCAAAGTAATACTTTAGCTCTAATCAAACAGTAGTAGTAATATGGTCATTAAGTGTGCAGCTACCCACGACTTTAACTGAAACATAATTATCACTATGATCTGATGACTCCAACGTTGATACTTCACTAAATTCAGACTGGCCTGAAGTGGTTGATGATTCAGATATTGATCGTGTACGACCCTTCTGAGCCTGAGATGTGAATGGAAGTGCTTTGATTAGCTTGGTTTGGGGAACTACATCCTAATGAAATTGATAAAGTCCAGCCTTCTGAAAAGCTCTTATGTGTCATGGATGAAATGAAATATATAATTCAGCAATAAGGGTTGAAAACTCCTCTTGAGTCACAATCGAGGCACAAGTGCTTATTTGATATTTTTTCATTATTTTCTTCTAGGTCGACTTCAAAGGTCCAAAAACCCAAAGGTCAAGAAATGAGTAGCATGAGGTGGGAAGCATACAAAATGGATTCCTTTTTGATCAGCCAGTTTTAGTAAGCGAAGTGTAAGATGGGAGTGATGGCCATCAAAAAAAGGAAACATGATTCAAATGAGCTACAGCAGGTGTAAACATCTTCTTGAACTATTGCAAAAAGTTAGCAGACTCCATCTAGCCGCTATCTGAGACAATACATAGACCCAGCTGGCCACCCCTTCATCCATCTACTCCACAAGTGTCTGCCTTCGCGCAAGATATAAGGTGGTAACAGTGTACCATCCACACAAAACAGATCCAAGCAAAGTAATGCACTCACGACCACTTCCTCTCATTTTGTCATGCTTATATCTTTCCCCTTCTTTAGCTAAAATATTTTCACTTGTCTCTGACAAGCAAAAACCAGTGTATATCCTCATCATTCATCGAACTCATCCCTGTCTTCTCGAACAAGTTCTCAACTTTCAGATACCACTCATCCAGTGCTTCTTCAGACAAACCAATGGCAAGATATGTTTGAAAGTGACCAGGCTTTCTCCAACTCAATTTTTTAGACCACAGCGTCATAAAAAGCATCCACCAATCATTCCTGGGTATGTTGCTTTCGAATAGGTAGGGTCTGTGGGGTTGGTCTTACAAGTACTCAATAAGAATGATACCCACTAATTCTCTTGTCAACCCAAAGCCTATTTTTTGTAGTGCCTGAAGATTTAAAACAATCTCTTTTACTTTCGTGAGAAAATATAAAAGGGTGTTCTGCTCCAATTTTATGAGAGGAATCCTTAAGATGGTCCTTAATGGTAGAATTTGGTACCCCAAACTTCTTAGAAGCAGCTAAATTTAATGTTTTCTTCTCTTTAATAGCTGATATAGCAGCAATAAGGCCTTCTTTAGAGTAACTCTGGGGTCATTTTCTCTTGTAAATTCTGACCATAGCTGACCATAGCCAACAGCCAAACAGCACGAGGACTCTATCTGACCACACCTAGTGCTGCACAGTCGAGCCCCTTCCCTCTGCATTGAGCAAGCAAAAAATAATGACAAAAACTTAAAAAGGTATTTGGTAAAGCAATAAATCCCACAAAATTGTTTTTATGTTCCTGGAATGCACACAAATTGTTTAGAGTAGCCTCAGTACAAATAAACTAATCAAATTTACTGTAAACAAATTTTTTGAATTGCTTTTTTTTGGTCTGTGAGGAAAATCTGGTTAGTGTTGACTATCTATCTGATTGCATCACATCAAAAACTAATTTGAGCTCTGCTAGTGACCTAATTAAGCCATTAATGCATAAGAAAGTTGCCTTGAAGCCGAGCTTGAAGCTGAACTTTGCTCTTTTCAGAAAATTAATGAAATTACCCCATTACCGGAAATGCCCCGCCCTACATTAGGTGCATAAAGATAGAGGCTAAAAATTATCGAAAGTGAAAGTTGAGAGATAAATAAGATTGATCCCATAGAGTTAGTTCTTAGTCTTGCAGTGAAGTCTCTGTACTCGAGAAACTGTAGTTATAATCTTTTGAATACAGAGAGTATTGAGTGGGTGTGCACCTGGTTGTCCTAGAAACCATGCTAGACATCTGTGAGTAATAAAGTAGTTTTGCTATGAGAGACTGTGGAGGATGGCTTCCAGGAGGCTGAAACATAATGTGAATTACATCAAAAAAGGTGGCTCCGTTGATAATGGCTGTTGAAATTACAAAGATTAGCAACAGAAATGGAATCAATACTGGTTAGAAGGCTTACATGCAAATAATCATTGAGATTATATCCAAACTACTTCAGTGGTAGCAGCTATAGGCCTTGGGTCAATTACACTTGGGTAAATTACTGATTGATGTATTAGTATTGCATGTAGTAAGTGTATTACTGTTACTATTACAGTAGTCATAGTTATTGATAAAAATAATATTGTAATTTAAGTGATTAACTGCATGAAGAACAGGTTGAAAAGCCTCTGCATTACTGTTACCCCAAGGTGTGCACAATTTGGTTGTGTCTGTGTGCATTAGATTGAGTCATCAATCATGTATTACTTGCTGTATGTTGTATTATAATATTCTATTCTTGTAGTACTATACACAATCTTATAGATGTATATGTATTGTTAAGGGTGGGCGATATTATGGTTTTACCAGCATGATACTCATTCTATTATCACGATAATTACTAAAAAATATAATTCTTTCCATCAAACTGTTATAATAACAATGATTCCTACTAACACAAGCTTAGTATCAGCAAGGAGCTGTATTATACATATGTACATCAATGTCAAATTTTCATGTTATTTATCATTATTGTACAACTTTGGGTCACAGAAGCAATGCGTGTCAAACTCGCATCAAATTCACTTGCTACAGTATTTATTTCTGGCTAATGATGTGAGAATACAACAATCCTAACAACATGGTGGTAAGTCACAATTCACATTACAGTGTATCTTTTATAGAGTGCATGTACACATGTACAGTAAAGGAGAGAGAGTGATTGTCTTTTGGTCAGTAATAATTGATACCTCATTTATTAGACAGGAGAATAAAAAGATAAAATGCTATGAAAATTTAAAGAATGTCCAATATGAACAAGTGTATAAACATCAACATGACTGTATAATTAAGATTATCATGTCTCTCTCTCTTTTAGTGTGATGAACTACTCATAATCAAGAAAAAGTTTGTTCCATATGAACTGTAGTGTATTTTTTGAAAGAAACGGATGTGTTGAGAATATGCAGGGATGCAATGGTAAGTGGTATGTGATTTACATGTACATGTATGGATTACTTAGTACTTGTAATGGCAATTGACACGGGCCTATGTCACTGACTATACATGAATGTACAATGTATTTATCATTATGTCTCAGATTAACCCATTACCATTGACATTGCCTTAATTTTGAGCACAGATGGCAATACAGTGACAATTGGCATTACTTGCAATCATTACTTTTGTAATAAAAATTCAACTTCCCCTCTTTCCTGTTTTGGTTTCTCTATCTTTTTAGTGTCACCATTTTCTTGATGCATCAATCTTAGCATATACTGACGTCATGAATGAGCCTTGCATTCAAGTAAGATCAATTATATATTTTCCCTTTTATTGTTTCTTTGCATGTTGCAAGTAGTTCTATCAACCATTACTCACAGAATAGCATTACAGTTACAATTGTTTTACCATTACAATTGACTGCTATGTACCTCTCTATCTCTTTAGTGTTTCTGTCTCTCTCAAGGTTATGATTGACGACACAAGTCTTACATTCATGTAAGGTCAATAATAGAATTTCCCCATATTACGTTTCTCTGTATGATTAGAGTGAAATTCAAGGCAGACAAGTACACAAATTATTTAAATAACCTTTCATGGTTGCTGTATGTTTTCTTGTTACCTTTACTAATTAATGCAGTGCATGACATGCAGACACAGCGTGATGCCAGGCCTTTTGTAATGCTAGAAAAATCAAAGCCAAGGTCCTTTTATTTGATCCAGGGATGAGAACTTTAACTATTGGCTCAATTTAGAGGGTTCATAGCGTTAAATTTTTTAAAAGAAAGTTAGCAGTCTCATCCTGATAGTAGTCTGACATAAGTAGGTAGGCATTCACAATTACTTGTTTATAAAAATTGAAGTACTAAATTTGGTAGAACAGCTACAGAGATAGAAAGCTAAACATACTTTGTGCATACTTAATGACGGGAGGTGCTGAATGTTTTTAGGTGAAACCTCCAAGGTTTTACATCAAAAGTACAAAAAAATGCACCGATGTGCTTAATGGAAAAATTAGCTAGAGATAGAGAGGTACATAGCAGTCAATTGTAATGGTAAAACAATAGTAAATGTAACGCTAATCTGTGTGTAATGGTTGATAGAAGTACTTGCAACATGCAAAGAAACAATAAAAGGGAAAATATATAATTGATCTTACGAATGCGAGGCTCATTGATGACATCAGTATATCCTAAGATTAATGCATCAAGAAAATGGTGACACTAAAGAGATAGAGAAACCAAAACAGGAAAGAGAGGAAGTTGAATTTTTATTACAAAAGTAATGATTGCAAGTAATGTCAATTGTAACTGTATTGCCATCTGTCCTCAAAATTAAGGCAATGTCAATGATAATGGAATCTGAGACATAAAGATAAATGCATTGTACATTCGTGTATAGTCAGTGACATATGCCTGTGAAAATTACCATTACTCAGTAATCTATTAATACAAATACATGTACATGTAAATCTCACATACCACTTACCATTGCATCCCTGCATAATCTCAAAACATCCCTTTCTGTAAGAAAGAATACGTTAATGTCCATATGGAACAAACTGTTTTTTGATTATGAGTAGTTCACTACACTAAAAGAGAGAGAGATGATAATCTTAATTATACAATGATGTTAATGTTTAGACTTACTTGTTCAAATTGAACATGCTTTAAAGCTTCTTAGCATTTTGTCTTTCATTCTCCTGTACAATAAATGACGTATCAATTATTACTGACTAAAAGACAATCACTCTCTCTCCTTTACCGTACATGTGTACATGCACTGTATAAAAAATGCACCGTAATGTTAATTGTGACATACCACAATGTTGTTAGGATTGTTCGATTCCCACATCCTTAGCCAGAAATAAATACTGCAGCAAGTGAATTTGATGTGACTTTCAGACACAATGCTTCTGTCACGCAAAGTTGTACTATAATAATAAATAACATGAAAACATGACATTGATGTACAAGACAGCTCTATGCTGATACTAAGGTTGCATTAGTAGGAATCATTGTTACAATAACAGTTTGATGAAGACAATTATAATATTTATTACTAATTATCGTGATATTAGAATGAGCTGGTAAAATATCGCCCACCATTAACAAACCATATACATCTAAAGATTGTGTAGAGTAATACAAGGATAGAATATTATAATACAACATACAGCAAGTAATACATGATTGATGGCAGTGTCAATCTTATGCACACAGACACAAAGCCATATGTGCACACCCTGGAGTAACAGCAATGCAGTGGCTTTTCAACCTGTGCTTCATGCAGTTAATCGCTTAAATTACAACATTATTTTTATGAATAACTGAGTTACTGTAATGCTAACAGTAATACACACTAGATGCAACACTAATACATCATATATCAGTAATTGATCCAAGAGTAATTGACCAAAGGCCTATAGCTGCTACCACTGAAGTTACTACTGAAGTAGTTTGGATATAATCTCAATGATTATTTACATGTAAGCCTACTAGCCAGTATTGCTTCCATTTTAATTACTAATCTTTGTGATTTCAACAGCCATGATCAACTGAGCCACCTTTCTTTGATGTGACTCTGTTTCAGCCTCTTGGAAGCCATCTTCCACAGTCACTAACAGCAAAACTACTTCATTATCCACAGGTGTCTAGCATGGTTTCCAGGACAACCAGGTGCACACCCACTCAACACTCTATCTACAAAGTGTTATAACTACGTTTTCTGGAGTACAGAGACGCCACGGTGAGACTAAGAACTAACATTATGGGATCAATCTTATCTATCTCTAAACTTTCTCTTTTATTATTTTTAGCCTCTATCTTTATCCACCTACTGTCGCAGTCACCAGATATACCACTGCAGTCAAGTTCTATCAAACCCACTGTTACTGTCTCCACAATATAAATAGCAGCATGGCTGAACAGGGACATCTTGGCAGTATATGGTCTAATCTGGTGCAGTTAATAGAACAACTCCAGTAAAGTCAACAAAACGCTTCTATAATAGAAACCCCTTCTTCTTCAAGATCAAGTTCCCTTTGGCCGGCATCGGGGCCGCAATTGCTAGCAACTCAAGAATGTCGGAGATGCCTGGTCTTCAACCATCAATGAGTCAAGTGGTTCCCTCCGGAGCAACTCGTTCCTCCACCCTTAGAACACTTGAGACAGGAGCTGTTTAAAACGAAGAAGTCTTTTGATGTGCACAGAAAAGGGAAGCGATGAAGACTTCAATCAGAATAGTGGTGTGTGACATTTGTTTGCCTTGCCAGCAAGTCTCGTACTTCAGTTCCTGATTGCTGTGCCAAGGCATCTCTGAAGCTGGTGGGTCTTGGTGAGAATAAAGTGTCCTTAAATTTTGATATCGATATATATGGGCAACTTTATTGTCTTTAGGAACAGCTGCAAGATGTTGTTGGGTTCGAATTTCTCACTCAAGGCAGCAATCGCATGCTTGAGCTGATCCCCATACCACAGAAAGGATATTCAGTTGCATATGTGAAGTCACTGATAACATATGATAAAGTGTATATCAGACCTATTCTAGTGGATATTGATCTGAACAAGGTAAAATCATATGAACTCATTCATAATGCTAAATATTATTTTAGAGTGAAGTACTAGTACATACATTGTCCAGAGAGAGCAGTGCCTAGCATGACAAATACTCATGCAATTAAGCGAGCTAAGGGACCATGTTAATATCAGTAGTGCAAATAATGAAGAGGATAAGGATGCTGAGTTGTTTTTGTATGAGATTTAAATGTTAAATTATTATAGCTTTTAATTATATTACTAACAAAGATTATCGAATTTGATGGATTAGTAGAGGATATTACAGATGAAAAGCATGATATTACAGTAACTGCAGATAATGAAAAGTGATCTCCACAGTATTATGCCATTTTATGTCATGCAATTGTAGGAATTTCAGTGATGTCGTAAACTGATTAAAGATTTATTATAGTTCTGTTTGTCTTGTTACTGTAGACATTAGGAGGGATGATTTTTTAAATGATGCACTAAGCTTTGCTAGGAAGCAGCAGTTTGACCCTTCTGCAAGAATTAATGTAAGTATATGCATTACACGGCATGCTTTACTTAGTCATGCATACATAGGTCAGTTTTGTTGGAGAAGTTGCCTTTGATGCTGGAGGGCTAAACAAGGAATTTTTTCACCCTTGTTTCTACGAGTGTAAGGTCTCTTCATATAGATTCTAAGGACTGCTTTAACTAAAACATTGCAGCACTACAAGCTATCCAGCTGCACACATGTGATTCATTTAATATTGTTATGCAGGATAAAGTATTGTTCAGAAAAGGCCAACTTGTGCTCATGGGTGTTGTACATGGTGGTTCTTCTTTTTACATATCCCCTTGAATGTACAAATGTATTTGTGAAGTTCCAGTAAAAGATATTAGTAATGAAATTAGTACTGAAGAAGTATCTGACATGACTGTGAAGGGCTTTCTTGTAATGGTACGAAGAGCCAGAATGCATGATTGATTACTGACTCATATAGGTAGGTAATACTGGGTCAGATGAACAATTGCGGGAACTATGCACGGATAACTTTTCAACTTTAATTGAAAATGGATTGACTAAGCTGTCTTCTAACTTATCCCTTAAAGACAAGGAAGTTATTAAATAAACTCTAAGTTTTCACCAAGTCATTATTAAATACTTAGCAGCGCTGCAGCATTTTGCTAAGGGTCCAGAAGTCATGGAAATTCTTGACTGTATAAGGAAGTGTCCAGAATATTTTAAGTCTTTTTTTTCAATAATTCTACACTTTCATTTGGTTAGCTATAACTTAGTCGAATTAATTTTATTTGTCTTTTGAATAGTAACTTATAGATGCAATCTTGGCAATGCTGTCAGGTCATATCAGTTACTCTGATGACTTAGTAGAGAGGAAAAAAGAGGAATGCACCTATAGTATGTTTGTTGACTACATGGAAAAAGTACTGAAAGGTTGGTACATGAATGCTCAGTAGGTGGGATGTTGATTTTGTTTGGTCATAGAAGGTGGGCTCTTAACTTCCTTATAAGGAAGTAACAATTACTAACCTGTAGCAAACTGTTAGTCTGTTACCATTATCATATAAAATTATGTCTATTATAGTACTAGTTGAAGATGAAACTAGTAACAGAATACATTTTCACAATATTCGAAATTTTGTAAATGGTTGAAGTACAGAAGAACTGATTGGATCAATTACATTCAATGCCACAAACAGGTATTCTTCGGCTGGTACATGTTTCTCAGAACTTATACTTCCAATGAAATATTCTGGCAATTATTCTCAATTTAAGTCAAGATTTATGTATAGATCATGGAGGTTTCGGCATGGCGTAACATACCTTACATGTTTTACATTATTATTATGATATTGTTCATTTATTAAGCATCATGTATCACTATGATTAATCTTATCACCTATTTGATGGGTGATAAAGAATCATTGATTCATGAACTTGCTGTGATTCTTTCATTAATAATGATGATAATAATAACAGATAATAACCAAAAATAAATGTGGTTGTGACGCAATACTCTAGTCATTCTATGCCTCTGGCTAGCTATAGAGATGAATGATGATAATCTCTCACTCATCGACACTACTGCTTGGGTATATCACACCTTAATTCATTACCAGGATACTAGGAGTATACCTCCTGATGTTATAGAAATGCAGTTTACTTTGATGGAGCTGATATTTCGTGAACTTAGCAACCTACACTGGCGCTGGAGAAGCAGGTAACACAGATCATCTTATAGATAGAGTGAGGCAGATATTATCTAGTCTTGCACATATCACTACACTGACCTGAGGCGTTCAGATACACTTGTGAACGTGTCCATAGTGAGGGATTTCGCGGTCGCTGACCTCGCTTCAACATACAGAGATTAACTGTTGTCATTGCTTGGAGCTGGGCTTAAAGTCTCTCAAATTGCTGAGATAGTACTGATCAAGAGTTGGATAGTATAGTGAAGCTTGACCGTAATAAATTTCCCATGTGTGGGAACAAGCAAATGATGGGTCACTTGTTGTCTCGGGGAATCAAAGTGCAACAGTTCCGAATTTGTGAATCTGTCAGACGTGTTGATCCAGGAGGTAAACGTGGTATACTACGATGCCGTGAGTATAAAGTTGCTGGTCCTAGAGAATTGTACCACATTGATGGATATCAAAAACTCATCAGCATTGTTAATGTATCTAATAATAAAGATGAGTAATTGCATGAAAAGTAATATGCAAATAGTGAAGTAATAACAATCTTTATATCATCAAAGCTTAAAAACCTCTTTTTTCCACTTCAAAGTCATGAACTCCTTATTTTTGTTAAAATTTGACCAAAAATGTACTATAAAACAGGGACTGTAGTAAGATTATTTCATTAACTTAAACCTTTGTAAAAAATCAAAATTAATTGGAACCAGCTCAATGCCTTTATGTAACGTAAGTACCGTATAGCGGAAGTGTCAGAAGGAATTAAATTTGGCGAATTTGACGTTTTTATGGCCATTCGTCAACAATCATTTTGACACATTGTCAATGGCATGTGGCCACAAATTCGACACATTAAAATTGGCCAATAACCAAAATTTAGCAATTCGTCAAATTTTAGTCCCTCCAAAAGTTTCCCCTATAGTGTACACGTATGCATCAGAAAATGTGCAGAATTCTCTACATTTGAATTTCAAGCAATTTGGCTGAAATAAATGCAGTTTTGATGAGAATATTCTATGCAGCGTCATAGGTGCATCAGGAAGTGTAATAAAATTTGAGAAATTTCTTAATTTAAATTTTGATAAAAATTGGCCAGAAACCTCAGTCTAGCATAAATTCCTGTTATTTTGAAGCTCTCTGCAGTAGATGACAAGCACAATAACCATTAATTTTTGTAAAGTACTCACTGTTTTAAACAAAAAAAATTGTACAAAAAGTTAATAAGTCACAGCAAACATTATAATGGCTACTTTCAAAAATTTAATTTTTATAAAGTTTTAGTCATCTGATGTCCCTTAAATTTTTATTACAGGCAGCATTTTGTGAAACATAGCTGCATTGATGGCTTCAGTAGGAGAATAATATATTTACACTGTTCCAATAACAACAGATCTGATATGGCACTTGATTTATTTATTAACATTGTGAGAGAAACTGGACTCCCACGCTGCGTTAGAGGTGATAGAGGGGGAGAGAATGTAGGTATCACAAGATTTGTGTCAGCATCTTTTAAGAGAAGAACAACCTAGTTTCATTGCTGGAAAAAGTGTGCATAACCAAAGAATTGAATGATTACGGCGTGATGTATTTTAGCAATGTACAGTGTTACATTACAGATTGGTTTACTTTATGGAATGTCAGGATTGCTAGACATTGAAAGTGAATATTATATCTCCTGCCTTCACTACATATATTTACATAGGATAAATTCAAGCTTGAAGAAGTTTATCAACACCTGGAACAATCACCCTCTGTCATCTCAAGGCAATTTAACTCCTCTTCAACTTTGGAATGCAGGATTAATACTGAAAGAATCCGACATACTAGCACAGGTATCTGCCAGTCTCCTTTGTTTTGCTTAATTTACTTTGCTAACCTGTATTGCATTGATTGGAATGGCCCAATCTCACTTGATGAGGATAATGAAAAATTCGAAAGATTTGTCATTCCTCAACTCACGTGTGATCTACATGAAAGTCTTCTAAATGAGCTGGCATCATTTGTCTTTCCACTAAGTGAAAGTGAAAATTATTGGATTGATTTATACTACTCTGCTATTAATTTATAATGTGTTATTTATAATTGTCACAGCGTCTTCTCTACAGATTCGGGGATGCTGTCCAGCCCGTCTGTATAGCTGCTTCCTTAGTAGTTGGCTCAGCTCAGGATGAACTAGTTAGCTCGCCAATGCCGGGTTCGCTATCAGTTTCAACAAATATGTTTCAATAGTATCTTTCAAATCAAACAATACCAGCTTTACTGGTTCAAATAACAATATCAAATAAAAACAGATAGTGCCCCAGTCACACTATCTCCCAACGACTCAATAACACACACTCAACGCACTGCCAAACTGGCTGACAAAAATTACTCTTATATACAGCATACACTTATGAATAAAAATGAGAACTAATAATTAATAATGATTCATAATCAATAATCACAATGAATGATAAATCACTCATAAAAGCTCACACACACCCTTCATTGAATAGTAGAATACTATTCAATATCACAAATAATCAATTAAAGTAAGGAAATAATAACAAAAGGAAAACATAAATCAATAATAATCTCAATCTCTGCTTACAATTAGACAAGTCCAAAAGGCTTGCAATGACTCTATCATACTTCAAATGCTGCTCTGTGACGTGGTCTCCTTGATGACAACTGCGCTCATTATCCCGCTCATGACCAACAGTGTCTTCAATAGTGGGAGTAGGCTTTACATGAACAGGATCCATCGGAGTATCAGATCTTGGAGAAATACAAGTATCATGACCTCCTAAAGAACTATCTTAATCACTACGAGAATAAATCTCCAGAGGATAGAGGTGTTGTATACGATGTTTCATGAAAGCAAACAAACCAGTTCCAGACTTGACTCGAACAACTGGTCCATGAATTTGCTTGTCTCTCTCTCTAATCAGTCTGTGAATGAGTCCCAGTCTCCACATTCCTCGAGGTGCTTCATCATAAACAATTACAATGTCCCCCACAGCTATGGGACTAGTATCTCTGGTCTGGTAGCATCGATGGCTATCTCTTAATTCAAGTAAGTATTCTTTCCTCTAGTGACTTCAGAAATGCTCCAGCATAGTACTGTGTATCGGAAAATTTTTACGGTGAAAAATTTTTGTGAACTTCACCAATTGATTTGTTGTGGCAAAATTTACCTTGCTCAAAAATTTAAGCATGTTGAATTGGGCGTGTACAACACGTGTAACGTATAAAGATGGTG
>NW_003547338.1:0-4152 GCF_000090795.2 Amphimedon queenslandica | reverse complement strand
AGGATCCCCTACAACACGTGTAACGTATTAAAGATGGTGCTGTACAAATACTTTAAGACAGTAGGTAATGTTGAAAGCACACTTCTTCCCAGCAACTCTGCACCTCTAGCAGCTAAGATTCTGTGAGCATCCATAAAAGCGGCAAATAAAGAAGTTATGACAGTGCTTAAGCAGGGGCAGGATCATGAGGGTGCGGCCATCACAAGTTGTAGCCCACGTGGTCAGTATGAATCGTTCTCCAGTATTGAAAAAGCTACTATTGCCAAGTATGTACTTTATGTTGGGGTCACAAAGGCTATTCACAAGCTGAAGGAACAGTTTTCTAACAGAAAATTGAAAGAACCAACTGTTTGATAATGGGTAAACAAGTACAAGCTTTAGCTACGACTTAATTGCCGGAAGGGAGATATGGAGAAACCAGTGGTGCAGTTGGATGATAAGAAAAGGGGTCATCCACTACTGCTAGGTTCTGATCTGGACAAGCTTGCAATCCTACATTATACAGTCGAGAGAGAATTGAGGCGTCATTAATATGGCCATTGTCATGAGTGCAGCAATGGGTATTATTAAGAGTCGTGATGCTAATTTATTTAGATGCAATGAGGTCATACCAAAGTTACCAAATGCTGGGCATTAAGTCTGCTAGAACATATGGATTTCGTGAAGAGGAAGAGTACAACTAAGTCCAAGGTTACTATTGCTGACAATGAAGAGCAAAAAGCCCAGTTTCTGTTTGATATCAATGTTATTATTGAAATGAAGGAAATACCACAGGAATTGGTGATAAATTGGGACCATACTGGAATAAATTACATACCAGTTTTAAATTGGACAATGGCCAAGAAAGGTTCCCAGCGTGTGAAAATTTTTGGAGTACAAGACAAACGCCAGATCACAGTTGTCTTCGCTGGAACAATAAGTGGCCATTTTCTACCACCTCAGCTCATGTATGCAGGGAAAACCACAAAGTGTTTACCTACTGTATCTTTCCCAAAAGCATGGTATGTAGCCTGTACACCAAGCCACTGGGCAATTGAAGAAACAACAGAGGCTTATATCAATCAAATTCAACTGCCATACATTCAAAATGTTCAAGAAAAGCAAAAAACAACCACAGCTGCACTGGTAATTTTTGATTGCTTTAGTTGTTGATGCATGCCCCATATCCTGTCTCTGTTATACAGCAACAATATTCATTTTTTTGTAGTGCCTGGGAACTGTACAGACAGACTCCAACCCTTAGATGTTAGCATTAATAAGCCGGCAAATAATTTTTAGGGCCAAACTTTAGTAGCAGTATTTCGATAAATTTTGTGATTCAATAGATAGCAGCAATGAAAAGGAGAGTTCCGTGATTGTTTATTTGAAGTTGAGCATTGTAAAGCCATTGGGTGCTCAGTGGTTGATGAACTTGTATGATGATAAGCTACAGAAGCCAGAGTTGATAATTAATGGATTTCGTGGTGCTGGAATTATTATTTTAAAATTTAATAACATTAATTAATTAATAATTATATACATATACCAATCAGTTTTTGTCCTTGATAGGAAGCAATGGAAATGGGCTGAAACAACAATTTTCAATACAAAGTAATAAATGATTTTTCATTAAGTTTGATTAAATAAGCAGGTACTGGGATTTTGACGAAATAATACAGTACATGCAGTTGCAATAACAAATAATTCACAGTCAGAGCTTCCAGTTTGCTGCTGCAATTTGAGAAGTATGTGGGTTTCAAAATAAAAAAGTCTCGATACCACATCCAACAATTCCTCATCATTGTCACTACTAATGTTGGAAGCAAGCACCCAGTGAGAATGATTTTGTATATGAACCACTTGACGTCCTGATTTAATTTTTGTCTGATGTTGGTTAGAAAGAAACTGAACACGCTAAACCTTACAATGGCTGGAAACTGTCTTTTCATAACTGCTTGACAAAATGTCATGTGCTTGTCTGTTAATCTGCCTCCAGTAAGTACAATAGCTTTATCCACTGAAAGAAGTGTGTGAGACTGACAACATCATCCAATCAACATCAACTAAATCATCATCTATGGCAGTGGAGTTCAATACAGACTGTAAACAAGTTTCATCAAGTTTGGCCTTCAGATTTAGTGGTTCTTTACCAGACAGATTCGTTGCTTGTGCAAGTTTAGGGGCTTTATCCAGTAACTTTTGTAGCTTACCAACAACTTTTGAAGGACAAGTAAACTTTAAATGGCATGGCAGTTTTAAGTCTCTTTGAGGAAGATCGGCTGAGCACCTCCTATTTCCCGTTACTTGGCATGAAATAGAACCACCTTGGCAAATAAACATACTACACAATTCTGATATTGTACAAGGAACATGGCCAACAACAATCCCAGATCTGTGCATCATACAAACCGCATACGGATCATGTAGGTTAGTAGCTTCTCGTCTGCAAGATAATATATCATCTGTATTTGATTGCCATACTTCCTTGTAAAAATGATACCCTCTCATACAGTAGTCAAAGTGATACTAAGCTCACTCGGTTGCTATCACTTCTTGACGCGCTTCTTGACTTCTTAAAATTTCTTGCCATCGTAGTGGAGGATAAGTAGACATGTGCATGGGAATTAATAATTAATGGGTGTGGCACAGGTCAGGCAGATATCTGGGTGGGAGCCCAATTGTGAAAATATTTGTGAAAATGTTATTTATTGCAAAACGTAAAAATAAGATGACGTAAAAATTTCTTGATATACGGTACTCAAATGCTTCAAACACTTTGTTAAGGTAGGTTGAGATGAATCTGAGCTAAACTGTTTAGAATCAGGCAATGACGGGTAACAGGTAGAGACATTAGTCTCTTTCCCAGAATCAAATGAGAAGGACTTACGTGTTCATCTATATTAGAGGCTGTGATATAAGTAAGAGGACGGGAGTCAAGTATCATCTCCACTTCTGTTATACTAGTCAGTAGCTCATCATAAGTCAGCTTATACTGTCCCACTATCTTACATAAGGAACACTTGAGGAGCACCATTCTTTCAAAAAGCCACTACACCATGGGGCATGTTCAATATTGAAGCTCCACTTCAAATTTACATCACATTGGAGAAATACCGCTGTAACTCAGGAAGACTCAGAAAAGATCGAATGACTTTCGCAGCAGATTTAAAAGTAGCACCATTATCCGAGACTATAAGTGAGGGACGACCTCTTCGAGACACAAATCGTTTGAAACATCTAAGACAAGTAAGAGACGACGTATTTGTAACTATGTCCAAATGAACAGATCGAGTAACACCATAAGTGGAAAGACACCCACACCTTTTCCTTACAAGAAGTATGTACAGTAGGCTCAAATTCCTTGATCATAAGTGGACCAGCAAAGTTGACACCCACAACAGAAATCAGAAAACTTTGCTTCACACGAAAATTAGGCAGTGGTGGAGGAGGTGTGAAGTGAGAGGCAGCATATTTCTTACTAAGGACACATTTATTAATGTACTGTGTTACATATGCTTTGCCTTGAGAGATCCAGTACTGGCTCCTGACCTCAGTGAGAGTATCTTTAACTCTAGAGTGAGCAACTCTCTAATAAGCTCTCCTCACCACTAACACAGTAAACGAATGGTCTCGGGGCAACAGAACAGCATAACGAGCTGAGTATGGAACATCTAAATTTTCTAGTTTCCCACTACATCTAGAAAGTCCATCCTTGTTTAGGAAGGTCATGAACTGAGTCCTCCATTGATCCTTCATACAATTCTTCTGAACTCAATGAGCTACAGAACTTCTGCTGTACTCTTATTGTCATCCATTTAACACAATACTCCTTTGAGTTTACCTACAAATGATAAGACAAATACTGTGCAATTAACTAATTTCTCGTAAGAACTGAAATGCTCAATAGGAACAATGACTCCTATTGCTCTCTCACTCTTCCTTATACTCAGTGTGGCACTACTATTCTTTATCCCCAGTTCCTCTGTACATTCAGGAGGGATCTCTTCCGTCTCTGAGACAGGTATAGTAGCATGGCTCTCCAACCATAGAGGACCATGAAACCACACATGAGATTGACAACTTATTGAGAGTCGTACCCCAGCAAGATTTATCTTCCCCTGAGTGACTCCAACAACCAATATCCTTTTTTCTCTTATCTTTCTAACTCTATTT
>NW_003547337.1:18345-20819 GCF_000090795.2 Amphimedon queenslandica | reverse complement strand
TCCATTTTATTAGTTAGATCTACACCCAAATTTTAATTAAAATTAATGAGCTACACCTACTTAAGTGAAATGGAACTCCCCTTTTAATTTTTCTGGATCCGCCAGTGATACTGCTATGTTACTGGTACTTCTGATTGCTCCTTAAAGCACTGGAAACTGCTGAAATCATGATCAGGGGGCTAGATAACTTTGCTAAGAGGCTTGGTAGTGATGCAAGAGTCCAGGACTTCAGTAATTTTTTCTGAGCCCAGCCCTGAGGGGGGTGCTCAAGCCCCCTCAGCCCCCCCCTAAATACGCCTCTGAGCGTGGGTGAGGCAGCAAGTGATGGCACAGTGGGGAAGGTGCCAGGTAGGATGTGGACGTGGCACTGGTTCGAATCCAGCTCAGGCCATTTTTTATTTTTCACTTTTAAAAATTGATTTTTAAAATCTTTTCTACTTCGCTATGTTTCCTACTTATGTTAGGAGCCCTAGTTATGTTAGGAGTCCCCTACTTAGCTATTGTTTTTAGGGATTAGGGTGGCGGTTTTTTTAGAGCGTCCCCATGTAGTCATTTTATGAGTCTCCTAGTTATGTTAGGAGTCCCCAAGGTTGGTTTAGGGTTTAGTTTTTAAAATTTTAAACAGTTTCCTAGGTTTTAAAATGAGTAAACCATTATGCTGTAAAAATAGCCACCCACAGTGGGATTACGGGCTCATAAAATAGCCATTGCCATTAATATAATGTTTATTAATTATTAACAAGAGTAGATAATAATTAGAGGAGAGTGTCCTACTGGTTATATGGTCTGCTGTATGACCGCGTAGAAATGGAAAGTCACATTCTGGTTACTTACTTCCATATACTGATGTACATTATACACTTAATGTTATAAATAGGAACTACTGCAGCATCAGTACCTGTTGTACCTGGTAATCACTGAACCATTGGCTGGTACATGTATGTTTGTTTTAGTTTATTATGATAATCTTTTAGACCCTCTTGATCATGTGTTACTCCTAAAGTGAATGACTCAAAGCCATTTGAATGAGAATGATGTATTGATCATGTCTTAGAGTAGATTTAGATCAGACAGTTAACATGATGACAATTTTCTCTAGCAACAGTATAAATACTTGATGCTTGGAAGAGAACTGGTTCTGCTCCTTGTCACTGATGTTGTTGAAGCTTTAGGAAATAATGCTCTGGGGACTCAGCACATTACTAGTCAAGAAAAAAGATTGAGACAATAATATTTTTATTGTTCAGCTGTAGTCCATTCGTGTACTGTAGTGATAAATAATTATTCATATAATTTGTTGTTATTTTTTTGAAATACGACCTAAGAGGTTAAACCATAGATACTATATACCCCTGGATACGAAACTCCTCTATGCACACATATAAAATCCCATAAGGAAACGTCTAGTGGTGGGCGATACTGGCCAAAATGGATTCGATACGATACCGATCGATATCAGTTCATATCGAGAGTATCGATACAGTTTTGATACGATATTTAGACCACACCTGTGGAGTCACACCCCTTATTATTGACTGTTTTCATCGATGTTTTCATGCACGTGTATCCACGTGTGTATTATACGTCATTAACTTATTAAAATTTTAATTATTAATATTATTTAACCATAATAAATGGGCGTGGTCAACGTATCGATCCAGATTCCTTCAAAATTTCGATACCGATACGAATCGATACCGTAAAATATCGTTTGTATCGATAAAATATCGATATATCGCCCACCACTAGAAACGTCATAAACGTCACATCCGGCTGTCCTCACCCTTGTTTCGCTGCATTCATGGCTGCCAGGGTAAGTAAAACAATCACAGTAGCCTATTCGTTTGTTAAAGTAGCTGAATGATCCCTCAGAGGACTTTGCAAAGCCTTTATATATTGAAATAATGCTCATAAACGATAGTTTGAGTGCATATTTTAGTTCTACAATGGATGTCACAGCCTACTTGTTGTGTACATTTCACTCAAGCCACTTTTTAAGCTTAACTCTGTTGAATTAGGCCAACATTTTTTATTGTACTGATAGGTTATTGTTTACTAGTTGTAGTGGGGTTATTATTTAGAGTTTGTGTTAAGTAAAAGAGCTGTTATTTTCTAAATCTTGGTTTTTCAAGCCCCACCTTTCTAGCCAATTTTTCTTTGTAATACTTGACTTAATTGGAACTTTTTCTGTATGGTTTTGTAGCTTGAGAATAGGTAGTTGTAGTGGGCCTATTCTCAAAAGGAGTGTATTTTTAGTTTTGGTGCAATTGTGTTGTCAAAATCATCATTTTTAGGTGACAAGAGATGGGAAAGTCATGCATTGGTAGACTGCATATACTAAAAGAAAAGGAAAGTTTCAACAATTATAATGCATGATAAATGTCAAGTTTTATTGTATTATTGTACATAAAATCACACTTTTATTAGCAATAATAATACTTTTTATCATTGTTTTATTTTTATTCTGAATGAAA